>NC_041332.1:35431259-35731259 GCF_004354835.1 Perca flavescens | reverse complement strand
CCTTCCAGTTGCTATTGAGATTAAACAGACAAAACCAAACATTTGGAAACTGTAAGTAAGAAAAGAATTGTTTTTCCTAAACGAGTGTGCACTTTGCATGTTAGTAGCTAACAGAGCAAATTAGCCATCGACAGAGAACATTTATAAAGGATGCGCGGTACTTAATAGGCCACTAGGGACTGACAGGTGTTTATGATTTATGTGAGTATTTTGCACTCCTCCTCCTGAAGTGGCAGGTTTTTATGTTACTTTCATAGATAGATATTCCTTTCATGTTCACCAACTAGTTGTTCTTTTAGCAATACTGGATAGATAATGCCTTAACGACGCTAGATTTACAGAGAAAACCATGAGCCCAAAGGCTCACTCTCTTACACTCTTTCTTTGGTAGTGTTTTTTATCCACATTAGTAAAGTGAAAGCACTCTTCCCAAACCCGTTTATACTTTTGATAGCTGACTGATGATTTCAAAAGTTGAAATGTGTGAATAACCGTATATGGTGGTAACTAAAGTGTCAAAATCATTTTTTTTATTGTAATGTTTTGTGTTCAGATGCAATGTTCTTTAGTTGTTTGCGCTTCAGAGAACTGAGAAACAAGTAAAGCCTGCACAGTGGAGTCATAGGAGACGGCTGGGGACAGCCACCATGTAAACTATTATTAAAGTGCTGTCGCAGCGGTGTGTGATGTATAGTGTAGCTGTTATCAGACGGTGATAAGGGGGGTTGTTTGAGCCCGGTTCATGACTTAAGCCAATGTAGAAATAAGCTTTGTCTTTCTTTCCACTCCACCTTCTCATGTTTGGCTCAGTTTTACTAACAGTTATTCACAAAGTAAGGGATTATTTTATCATAGTTTCTCCTGTGTTCTTTAACAATATTTTCATAGGCCTTTTTTAAAATATTTTCTCACTTCTGTTTGCAATCTTAAACATGAGCTCCCATACATGTGATATCTTGAGTGCTAGATGATTTTGTTAGCAGCTAATGTAGACGTCAAAGGAACTTCAAGCAGCTCACTAGTCTGTGATAAATACTGTAGCAATGACAGAAGGAGAATGTGGATGATGTTGATAAAGACATGAGCCAACACATTGACACGACTCCAAGTGGGAGGTCTGCAATTTACCAAGTATGTCCTTTAGGAGTCGCCTCTCAGTTGAGGCAAAGTCCAGACACACAACCACGTCGTGGAGATTGACTGAAAAGTGGTGCGAAGGATTTCTGAAGCGGTTTCTTTTTCATGTTGCACTGGGGCGCTTTGGGCCCAACTGTAAAGCATTTTTTTTTTTAAGTACCTTTTTTGAATTTTGTTGGAATACGAGTTGTATACTTTAATATGTTTGTGTAAAAACACATTCATTCTTTTAAGCTTTGAAGTTTGGGTAACCAAGATAATCCATGTTCTGAATGTCGTACTGTGTATCTTTTATGTATTTTAACATTTAAGCACCTGGCTCTGAATGAGGTTTGATGGAGAGCGAGTTACCTATTGAGATATGAATTGCATGAAATGCAGTGACGTGTCTCAAATGTGTTGCTAAATACCAAGAAAAAACTATGCATAATTTTAAATGCATTGTTCCCTGGAAAAAAAAAATAAAGAAGAAATTAAATTAAATAAGCACTGAATTTTAAAAAGGACACGCATGTTGTCATTGTACAGTGTATTTGTTTGAGAGAATTGATCAAAACAAATTTGACAATATTCAGATTAAAAGCCCTGTAAAGTATTTTGATATTTTTGTGTGTAAAATTAAAAAAAGGATGAATTAAGACAACTTTTTTTGTCAATAAATGTATTTTACTGAGTTGTTTTATATTTTCTCTCTGGTGTTGAATGACTTACCTGTTATTAGTTGTTTGTACTTGAAGAGAGAAGAAAGTGGGAATGAATTCACACTTTTTCATAGACGATTGACATCGCTAGCTTTGTCCTGGCTTGGTTTCAGGTCAACTCAAATAGATAGAATGTATACAGTTACTAATATTAGAAGCACATTTTCAACGTTAACAGCAGTTTAAGACGTTTATTGTGTCCGTCTGTGAAGCCAGATAGGCTGCAGTGTTTGTGTGGTTTTTGTTGCCATGTGCTGACAGATGCAACACTAGTGTTTGGGTACAGGATTTAAAACTTTAATAAAAAAAAAAAAGAAATTATAAATGAATCAGAAAGAATAAAGAGATTTATGTAGATTTAAAGTTTGCCGCTTCTGGCTTTAACAAGGTCTCATTCTCTAACAGATTTGTTGTTGAGATGTACATGACTCCTAAGAAGAAGAAAAAAATGTGATGTTTTGAATATGCAGAAAGTTTTGAACAATACAGTAGAAAAATAATAAAATTAAAAAAAAAATTAAAAATGATGCAGAAAAATTCACCAGAAGGCAGGAAATGAAGTGTTTGACGCTCAAAATGTTGGTTATAATGTGTGTCCCCTCCCCACTGTTAAAACAAAACCTACGCCTTTGGGTTGAGAATGTAGAACTAATTGCTTTATAAAGCATTCACCAATGATGTGGGACTATATTTAATAGTGTAATGTAATAATAATGTAATATATTTACAAAGAATGAGTTACAAGCTTGTATACATATACTACAATGTGCACGGTGATCTATAAAGCATTGTTAAATGGTGTAACCATGAATGAAGAAGGAAGTCTCATTAGATAAAGTGTGCCTTATAAGGGAGCTGTTTTTACCTTATATACTGTCTATGGTTTTTACCTGTACCTTTTAAATGTGATGAATGAGCCACTGGCTCTGGTCTGAGGAGGAAGAGGAAGTGGCTTCAGCACGCGAGCTGTTTCCAGTCATCCACCAATCACCTGGAGAGGCTGAGTGAGTAGAAGCCATGTTGTAACTTCTACTGAAGCCCCTCCCAAGTTTTTTGTGAGGCAGCTGTTGCTTAATTCCATACTGTCTATGGTTAATTCCTCTCTCTGTGTAGAAGGAACCGTATTAGGCTACGACTTGAAATGAACACCAGCTTTATAGTCGCGGTGCGGAGAGGATGCACGCCGAGCTTCAGACGACCTCCCGTTCTCTTTTCGGTGGTGAGCCTTAGGTCATTTCACTTTTCCAATATCTTTCAGTATTTCAGAGTCCTGAGTCATGACAAGAAACCTACAATGTAGCCTAACTCTACCGGTATTTTCTTTGAAAATAGCCTACTAACCCTGAATGAACCTGACGCGCCCTCTATTCACCTTAAGCAGCGACGCGTTGTGTCGACACGCCTGCAGTAGCCTACCATAGAGCAGGGATCTCCCCTCGACCCCCGGTCGTCCCAGGGTAGCCTTCTTCTGCAGTTGCCTGTAGGGCTGGGCGTATTGATCTAAATATCGATAGTATCGATACCAAGATGAGTATTGGTATCGGATCGATACGGTCGTGATGAGATCGATACTTCTGTTGCAGTTTCTCTCGGAGTTCATGCGAGCTCAGCGTCTCTGCAAGTCTGTACGCAGTGTGCAAACAGCGCATCTCTCTCTCTCTCTCTCTCCCTCTCTCTCTCTCTCTCATAAATTCAGCCAGTTGAAAAAAATCTTAATTGGTTCACTGGAACTCAAAATTATACACTTATATTATTTTATTATTTTTATACCATCACATTGTTTTATATTGTTCTAGTTAATAAATAAAAACATTTAGATTTGCCTAAAATCTTTGTCCTGTGTTTTATCATAATCATAATCAACTAACTAAAGGCAAAATCACAAAATGATTCAATGATCGTGACGTTACAAGTAAAAAGTATCGGTATCGCGATACTAGCCCTGTATTTACTTGGTATCGGATCGATTCCAAAATTTCCAGTATCGCCCACCCCTAGTTGCCAGTGGGTCGTGGAAGGATTGAGAGCCATCAGTGGTGGGATGTAACTAAGTACATATCTAATCTAAAGACAAAGCTACTCTGGATGGTGTTGTCCTGGCCTCCAGCACTACTGTCAGAAATTTAGTTAGAGTTATTTTCGATCAGAATATATCCTTCAACGCCCACTTAAAACAATCATCGAGAACCTCCTTTTTCCATCTTCGTAACATTGCCAAAATTAGGAATATCCTATCTCAAAACGACGCTGAAAAACTAGTCCATGCATTCGTTACTTCTACACTAGATTACTGCAATTCCTTATTATCAGGTTGCTCAAATAAGTCCCTTAAGACTCTCCAGCTGATCCAGAATGCTGCAGCACGTGTTCTGACGAGAACTAAGAAAAGATATCATATTTCTCCTGCATTAGCTTCTCTGCACTGGCTTCCTGTGAAATCTAGGATCGAATTTAAAATCCTTCTCCTGACCTACAAAGCTCTAAATGGTCTAGCACCATCATACCTAGAAGAGCTCCTAATACCTTATTTACCCAGTAGAGCACTACGCTCCCAGAATGCAGAGCTACTTGTGGTTCCTAGGGTCTCTAAAAGTAGAATGGGAGCCAGAACCTTCAGCTATCAGGCTCCGCTCCTCTGGAACCAGCTCCCAGTCTGGGTTTGAGGGGCAGACACCGTCACCACATTTAAGAGAGATACTGAAAACCCTCCTCTTTGATAAAGCTTCTAGTTAAGGAGTGAGGAGTTGCAGCGTCCGCCTAACCCAGCCAACCTGCTTCTCTTCGTAGTCATCAGATTTATTTATCATATAATCAATAATATAGCGAGAGTAGAGGGAGGCAGGCCAGTACAGCCCAATCCGGTTGGGGAGAGTTCAAGCCCGATCCGGCACCTCTCTCTAAGCTAGCCTGCCTCTCTTAGTTATGCTATTAGAATTCTAGACTGCCGGGGAAGTTCCTTCCTTCCTATGACACACTGAGCTGCTCTCTCATCTCTGTTTTCACTTGTTTCCTTTTGTATGCATCCTGTCCCAGAAATGCTTGTTACTAACCTAGCTCTGGGGAGTTTACTCTGATGCATCCGCCGCATCCACCCGTGCTCTGCAGCGCCACGTTACATCCCGCAACGCCCTGCTGTGATGTTCATACGCACAGAGTAGTCCGGATCCGGTACTGGAGACTGCACTACTCCGTATGACACGATGTGCCCGGCTATGACATGAACTTCCACGATGACCTTCAAAGTCACTGTTTCATTATCTTTAATGTGACTATTATCGCCACTGTTCATCACACCGCCAACCGGCCCCATCAGACACCGCCTACCAAGAGTCGGGGTCTGCCGAGGTTTCTTCCTAAAAGGGAGTTTTTCCTCGCCACCGTCGCAACAGCCACTGCTAATGCTCGCTCTTGGGGGAATTACTGTAATTGTTGGGGCTTTGAAATTTATTGAGTGTGGTCTAGACCTACTCTACCTGTAAAGTCTCTCTCGAGATAACTCTGTTATGATTTGATACTATAAATAAAATTGAATTGAATTGAATTGAATGTACTCAAGTACTGCACTTAAGTACACATTCGAGGTACTCAAGTCTTTTCTTTTCGTGCCACTTTCTACTTCTACTCCGCTACATTTCAGAGAGAAATATTGGACTTTTTACTCCACTACATTCATCTGTTACAGCTTTAGTTACTTTACAAATTTAAGATTTTTGCACACAAAACACATGTAGTTTAAACACTCAACAAAATTATAAACGCAACACTTTGTTTTTGCCCCCATTTTTCATGAGCTGAATTCAAAGATCTAAAACTTTTTCTATGTACACAAAAGAACTAGTTCTCTCAAATATTGTTCACAAATGTGTCTAAATCTGTGTTAGTGAGCACTTCCATCCACCTCACAGGTGTGGCATATCAAGATGCTGATTAGACAGCGGGATTATTGCACAGGTGTTCCTTATGCTGGCCACAATAAAAGGCCACTCTAAAATGTGCAGTTTTACTGTATTGGGGGGGTCCGGGTAATAAAAAAATATATATATATATTGGATATTGGCAGGACCTGGAACACGCTGTCGTGTATGCCAATCCATCTGTATCTGAAGTCTCTTTTATATAGACCTTAGTGGTCCCCTAATACTGTATCTGAAGTCTCTTTTATATAGACCTTAGTGGTCCCCTAATACTGTATCTGAAGTCTCTTTTATATAGACCTTAGTGGTCCCTAATAATGTATCTGAAGTCTCTTTTATATAGACCTTAGTGGTCCCCTAATACTGTATCTGAAGTCTCTTTTATATAGGCCTTAGTGGTCCCCTAATACTGTATCTGAAGTCTCTTTTATATAGACCTTAGTGGTCCCCTAATACTGTATCTGAAGTCTGTTTTATATAGACCTTAGTGGTCCCTAATACTGTATCTGAAGTCTCTTTTATATAGACCTTAGTGGTCCCCTAATACTGTATCTGAAGTCTCTTTTATATAGACCTTAGTGGTCCCCTAATACTGTATCTGAAGTCTCTTTTATATAGACCTTAGTGGTCCCCTAATACTGTATCTGAAGTCTCTTTTATATAGGCCTTAGTGGTCCCCTAATACTGTATCTGAAGTCTCTTTTATATAGACCTTAGTGGTCCCCTAATACTGTATCTGAAGTCTCTTTTATATAGACCTTAGTGGTCCCCTAATACTGTATCTGAAGTCTCTTTTATATAGACCTTAGTGGTCCCTAATACTGTATCTGAAGTCTCTTTTATATAGACCTTAGTGGTCCCTAATACTGTATCTGAAGTCTCTTTTATATAGACCTTAGTGGTCCCCTAATACTGTATCTGAAGTCTCTTTTATATAGACCTTAGTGGTCCCCTAATACTGTATCTGAAGTCTCTTTTATATAGACCTTAGTGGTCCCCTAATACTGTATCTGAAGTCTCTTTTATATAGACCTTAGTGGTCCCCTAATACTGTATCTGAAGTCTCTTTTATATAGGCCTTAGTGGTCCCCTAATACTGTATCTGAAGTCTCTTTTATATAGACCTTAGTGGTCCCCTAATACTGTATCTGAAGTCTCTTTTATATAGACCTTAGTGGTCCCCTAATACTGTATCTGAAGTCTCTTTTATATAGACCTTAGTGGTCCCTAATACTGTATCTGAAGTCTCTTTTATATAGACCTTAGTGGTCCCCTAATACTGTATCTGAAGTCTCTTTTATATAGACCTTAGTGGTCCCCTAATACTGTATCTGAAGTCTCTTTTATATAGACCTTAGTGGTCCCCTAATACTGTACCTGAAGCCTCTTTTATATAGACCTTAGTGGTCCCCTAATACTGTATCTGAAGTCTCTTTTATATAGGCCTTAGTAGTCCCCTGACCGATATCCGCTTCCTGATTGGCTCAGCTTCTCGCACGTGACTACATCTACAGGAAGGGATTTTGTCCTATCACCTCACCCTTCTTATATACGGTCTATGACCTCACCTCCATGCCTCGGTCAGCAGTTATCATATCTTCCGCTAGTTCTCGGAGAATTATTTCATTTATATTCCTCGGTTTGGCTGACCTTTTCTATTTCCTGTAGCTGTGACGTTGCGACTTGTCCCCGTTCTTTGCTGATTCAACTAGAGCACAGCTAGCGTTAGCTGAGCTTGGAGCTGAGCTTTAGCGGTCCCAGGAAACATGAACATGTTGTCCAAAGTAGAAGCCAGATGGATTAGTGGAACCCTGAGGACACTTTGGATACCATCTGTGGCAGCTCCCAAGGTAAATTAAGTCCTGATATTAGCACCTGCCTTATTGTTTGTATTTCTTATTTGTCGACCTAATTGTTTTTATTTTTTCATTATTTGTACAAGTACGGAGTACAATTTTGCGGTAGTTAACTGCTAACGTTACACTTAATTTATATCACAACATATTTCTGATAGAAACACTGCATCAACAATTTCTCACGGTTAGTTTCTTTGCACATAAATCACGACACCTAGCTACCTCGTCCAGCCCGCTGCAGGCTGCCCAGCTGTCAGCCGTCCCAGCCTGATGAGGGTCTTCCTCAGGACCGTCTGGGCTTGGTTCGGTTCACAGCACGGTCCTGTTAGTTTTGAATGACCCTCGGGCACAGTTAACCTACAGCTTTGACTCTTGAGAATATAGAGTTTGGTGACCAGCAAATATTCAGAAGCGCTTAACTTCTCTTCACTATGAAAAGAGGTACAAAAAAAAATAAATACCCAGGTTTGTGTTCAAATAGAGCCTGCACACCCACACACCTGTTCCACCTCCAGTTAATTAGGTTTTTTCTCAGGTTGACGCTCACTCCATTAACTCCAGTCATTTTAAAGTGTGTGTGTGTGTGTGTGTGTGTGTGTGTGTGTGTGTGTGTGTGTGTGTGTGTGTGTGTGTGTGTGTGTGTGTGTGTGTGTGTGTGTGGCCCAATCCCAAAGTCCGGACTCACGGACTTTGGTGCGCGTTCTCGCGAAATTCGTAAGGGCTTAGGGTTGTCCCAATGTCGAATTTCAAAGGGCGTGAGGGTTTGAGTACACACTTACTGAGCCCTTTCCGTGAGTCTGCATCGATGCAGACTTCACCAAAGGGAATTACCCGCAGTTCAAAGCGTTGTGACGTTTACCGCGGAGACCGTATGGAAATCCGGAAATTACAAAGGTAAACAACAGCATGACACACGGCCACGGAACAGACCGACCTGTTTTCCAGCTTGTAAAACAAGAGCTTGAAATAATTTGGAATCACGCAGCCGTCTCCTGTGCCTTGGCCGTGTGGAAAGCAACAAACTTAAAGTGAACATTCCCAAACCGGCAAGTGTCAGCAACAAGGGTTAATACAGCACCTTAGTGCTTGTTTGTACATAATTTTGGCCACTTTAAACTGTGTTTAAATATGCTCTAGAAACAAACTTTCTTACTTACTTTACAAGAGACAGGGTTTAGAGAGCAATTCTCAACAAAATAAACGGAAGTACATAACCCTTGTGTTGTCCTTTGGGTCCCGGTGACCCGAAGGACAACACAAGGGTTAAACGTCGCCAAGGTAACATGTGATCTCGTGTGAAGTGCTGTCCCAATCCCATTTATACCTATTTGAGCCCATGTGGCCTCACACACTCACTCACTTAGCACCTGAGATCAGTTAAGTCTGTGAGTCTTTAGTCCTTAGTCCTCAGGGCTCACTTTGGGATTGGGCCTGTGTGTCGCAAGTCTATGTAGTTCCACCTTAACTTTAAAATTAACTGATTTTAAGAGAGTTGGGCAGATGTCAGTTAATTTGTACACTCCCTAGGGATGGGCATTCGATTACATTTTCTTCGTCGATCGTTTGGAGAATTAACCATCGACTATCGATTAATCATTAATATTTTTATATTAAAATTCATTATTTATTTAACTTTTTATAAATTAAAAATGCAATGAAAATACAAAAATACAGCGCATTTTTCCTCGATGAGATCTTAATTACAAAAAGAAACTGGAGGTCATAGATATCGATTATAAACACATGCGCTGCGGTGCTCTGAAGCAGCAGAACCTGCAGCTGCGAGCCGGCGTTCTTAAACAGAATGTAACTCAAAACTATCCAAGGCACGGGACAAAGCCTAATAAAAAATAACCAGTAGGCTAACTCACATACAACTTGTGCACCAGTCTACTGATCTTTGTTGAGAAAGATAAGCATGTTGACATGATGTGGGGTCAGACGCGACCGCTACCTGGAGACCGTCCGTCCAGCCGCCGAAAACAGCCGCGTTGCCGGGATGCACAGGTCGCCTACCTCCGCGCTAACTTGGCCAGCCTGGGGAACCTTATTCGTTCTTCGTGGTGAGTTTCTACCAGTCTGGTGACGGAATGCGATATGCTGGTTCCAATATCCATGTCAATGAACTTGCAGGTCCCTTGGGTCATTTTCTCTGCTCGTTGTGCATCGCAGCTCCTCCATGCTAACGCCGAGTTTATGCTAGGTTGAGAGCAGGATGCACCGCGGCCGCCACCGACGTTAACCAGGGTCGGATACACTTTGTTTAGTGGTCGGCTACATCATTTGAGTCGTGGCCGTGTTGTACTTATACACGGCATCTCAGTGTTTGCAGTGAACTAGCTAAGTCGTTTTAAAAAAAATAATAATAATAATAATCTAAATGGTCCCATGCCACACTTGGCGGTGTCCTCTTCATGATTACTTTTGAAATGAAAACGGAAACTCGCAGCCAGGTAACGGAGTATGGAGTCAAATATTGCCCCCAGGTGGTCAAATGTTTAATGGCTGCCACACTGTGAAATGAATTTCATTGCTTCAAGACTCACACTACGCAACGCAACCAGCATTAGTTTAATCGATAACAAATTAACGACGAAATTCTTAGTCATCAATTATCGATCGTCGAGTAATCATGCCCATCCCTACTCCTAACCATAGATCAGTGAAAACACCTGTGAAGGTGTACTATGGGTATGTAAGGGCTTTAAATGCTAATATTGTTTTTAAACTCTAAACATGATGAATATCAGAGTTAATGAATGTTAATTTAAATAGTTTTACCTTGAACCAACTTTTACAATGCAAAAGGTGTGCCTTGTTACAGTATTAATGCTTATCTTTGAGTGGTACTCTTCTGTGCCTGTGTCCACAGGTCGATTTTTCCACACTTCCTCCAGAACCTGTCATCCCCTCTAAGAAACCTTTCAAAGTGGAGCTGGTTGGGGGGAAGCGTTACTCCTGGTGCACCTGTGGACACAGCAAGAAACAGGTGAAAGCACCTCTGACTTGTATCACTCCTGTCTGAAGTACACATCCTGTGTATTCTCTGATCACATCTTTTATTTTTCAGCCTCTCTGCGACGGAGCCCACAAAACCAAAGCCCAAGGCTTGTCGCCGCTACGCTTTGTCCCCGAGAAAGACGCCACCGTTTGGTTGTGTGGTTGCAAGTACACCAACAACCCACCTTACTGTGACGGCACGCACAAGCAGGACTTCATCGTGTCTGCCCCCCTGCATGAACAAACCGACTCTTGAAAAGGACAGCAGAGCTGTCTTTGAACTGAGCATTAATGTTGCTGTTGCCTTCCCACTTAGTACGTCAGTGCTCTCTGGGAAAGCAGCACATGATCGACTCGTGGATCACGACAAGTGTTTGAGTCTTGTGTCTTGTCAGTCTCATCTCAGTGCTTGACGGAGAAGAGTGGTGACGAAAAGGTTAACATCAAAAAGCCCTCAACTTCATTCGTCCTTTCTTTCTGGCTTTTCTATGGAAGAGACAATGTTTCATTAAGAACAGGTCGGACAATATGATGATATACTGTGATGTAATAGAGAGGGAGAGATTTTACCATACTGTTTGTGTGGCTGAAAGATCTTTGTATTAGGCCATTGTGGGCAATGTTGCAAATAATCAGTATTGGAAGTCCATATAAAAAGGTGTTAGACATGGGGTGTACTGGCTAAGAGGTTGAACATCTAAAGAATGGTTTAACAGGAGAAAACTGAAGGTTTGATAGTGCAGAACAATAATCTGTCAGATATATATATATATATATATATATATACATACATACATACATACATACATACATACACACACACACACAAAATAATGCCACTGTTGACTGTATTGTTCATAATAATGCTATCAAATAAAAACAAATTCAGAAAGGGATTGACTTGGCTGAGGAATCTTTTGAAAGAACAGATGGTACAGACTAGTAATGCCCTCTACGATTGTACACAAACGTTCCTGTAATAGACGGACCCTTTATATTATTGAGAAAAGATATACTGTATGTAGAAATGGTTAAACATTTTGATAACAAACCTAACAATAGCAGGCCCTGGCTGTAATGGACCTCTAGGCTGAATCTCAGTTCTCTTTAATTGCATCCCCGGTTCCTCCACTTTCCTCCCTTCCTCGCGTCTCAGTCCGTCCCACCGAGGAAGCACGGAAGAGGCGCAAGGAAATAATGGGAGGAGAGAGGAAATGAGGACCCATGGTTTAGGAGGGATGAGACCTCATTAGCTGCATCTCATGTCCCTTGTTTGATATCTCCTCGCTCCGTGGCTGACCTGGAAGTTGTTGTGTCCCTCCTCGGGGAAGGCTGTCTGGTGAATTCGTCAGCTGCATGGGCGAAGTAAGCGACAGCTTTTAGCTGCACGGCTTCTTCATCCTCGCTCATAAGAGAACGGAGATTCAGGATCTAGAGAGAAGACAGTGTATGTCTCAGGCACCATGCGGCTGTGCTCCTGACACTCTGCTGTACATGCACTCACAGTGAAGACCTACCAAAATCCTGGGTGTTGAGATTCGGACAGGCTGCTTGAGTAAAACCAAAGAGCTTGGTAGAAATGCCTTCAAATGGAAGACCGGATCTTTATGTTTACCAGATGATCAGTGATTCCCAACCTGGGAGCTGGGCCCCATAAAAGGTTGCAACATAATGAGAAAGAGAGGAAGAAAAGAAAAAAATGTTCTGCTACACAAAAGTCCATTTATTTTTTCAGTCTTTCCTCAAATCATAGCTTTTTTTCTTGTGAAATACCAGAGTACAGATCTCTGACCAATGCTTATGAGTAGATATTGTGCGGCCATAAAAGGCCGTGTGCCAAAGGTTGGAAACCAGTGATATGTAACATGTTCTAGTATCACGGCGTGTCCTTTACTCAAATAATTTCTGTTCGGTTTCAGGTTATTACTTAGAAGCTCTGATGTCTGCGGTTTGATATTTTGAATGTATACATCTAAATATAACATTTGGAAAGAATACATTTAAACCTTGTCTGTTATTAGGGAATTATGCCAAGATGATGGAGTGACCTTAACACTTTAAAGGGATAGTTTGGATATTTTGAAATGGGGTTGTATGAGGTACTTCTACATAGTCAGTGGCAGGTAGGAGTACCGACACAGAAGTTAAGCAAGGCACTACTGTGGAGTAGGGGAGCAGCTAAACGGATTTTAGCCACCACAAAAAAGGATTGCCTAAAAACAAATCATCAGATTAAGTGTACGCTACATTTAGAATATTTTCATCAATTTACTTTGCCACCCCTTTTGTAATACAATTTTTGAGGGCTTTTAGGGCCCTTTCAATTAATAATAGGGAAGCAGAGAGAGAGAGATGACATGCAGCAAAGGGCCACATGTTGGACTCGAACCCGGGCCGCTGTCAAGGACTCAGCCCATATGGGGCGCACACTCCACTGGGTGACCAGACAGCCCTTAGTGACCGGGAACTGAAGCTGTTATATCCATCTTTGCCTTCTTCAGAGATGGGGACTCAAGTCTGAGACTCGGACTTGAGTCGCACTTAAGTCGCACAAACGGCTGACTTCAGACTGGACTTGCGACTCGACCCAAAAGACTTCAGACTTGACTTGAGCTTCGGGACTCGTCAACAACCTGTTTTCATGCAATTATTGCTTTTTTTAAAATCTAAATTCATTCATGTACAGTACTGGCCAAAAGTTTGGACACACCTTCTCATTCAATGTGTTTCTTTATTTTCATGACTATTTACATTGTAGATTCTCACTGAAGGCCTCAAAACTATGAATGAACACATATGGAATTATGTACTTAACAAAAAAGTGTGAAATAACTGAAAACATGTCTTATATTCTAGATTCCTCAAAGTAGCCACCCTTTGCTTTTTTTGATAACTCTGCAAACCCTTGGTGTTCTCTCAATGAGCTTCATGAGGTAGTCACCTGAAATGGTTTTACCTTCACAGGTGTGCCTTGTCAGGGTTAATTAGTGGAATTATTTCCCTTATTAATAAAAAAGCAAAAGGTGGCTACTTTGAAAAATCTAAAATATAAGAGATGTTTTCAGTTATTTCACACTTTTTTGTTAAGTACATAATTCCATATGTGTTCATTCATAGTTTTGATGCCTTCAGTGAGAATCTACAATGTACATAGTCATGAAAATAAAAAGGAAACGCATTTGAATGAGAAGGTGTGTCCAAACTTTTGTACTGTAAAAACACACAAATATAAGCCAAATAAGCAGTAATCATTTTAATAAAAGACAATAGAAATAAAATAGCAAGAACATTTAAAAAAAAAAAAAAAAAAAAGGTGTGTCCAAACTTTTGGCCTGTATTGTATTTCTATTTTCTTTTATTGGCGTATCTGTTGGGGAATGACGAGCTGCACGTCCCCTGCCCTTTGCCATAATGTGCGACGTAACGCGTGCGCTATGCCTATGTGCGCGCACTCGCATATCAAAAAATGTAACTTCGTAGAGAGTGACAGTAACAGCTAAATGCAAGGTGTGTGGCACCAAGATAAATGATGCTGGATCAACAACGTCAGACTTCATCCGGCATCTCCAAACGCTCCCAGATAAGTCAGTCACACGCTAATGTGAAAGAGACGTTACATTTAGCATATATCGTCGCAGGTAACAAGCTAACCATTGCAACGCGTTGTGCTAATGCTGGGGGGAAAAGCCACCAGACTCCTTTGACGAAAACAGTCATTTTACCTAGCAGAACCATAGACAGTATATAATGGACCAATAGACCCCGTTGCTCTGGACGGAGACCAGTGAAGGCTATTAGAAGCACTTTTCCGGTGATGGCCAGCTTTACTGCGCAGCCTCCAACTGAGAGAATGTGACGTGAGCAACGTGTCTGAAAGTTGGAAGTCTTCTGGCAGCTGTGCCAAGAGAAATCTCAATCATTCCCAATCTTACAGATACGGAGAGTGTAGGTGGATGTAAGGAGATAACATGGGCACAGGCTAATTATTGCTAACTAAAATGCTAGTTAACATTAGTAATTAAACCTAAACAGCTCATGTAAGTCGAAACTGCCTGCGAGCTTCTCCTGTACTATACGGTAATTCCTCTACTATGACAGTAAGTCACTTGGTTATGACACAATTGTTAGCTTATATTTACAAAAACGTCTGCTACGGAGCCATAACGTGAGGTACAAGGTAATGGAGCCTTTTATACATTGTCGTGTTTCTTTGGAACTAAACAACGGACAAATATAGTCTTCAAACATTTCTGATGTAAAGTTATTCGCAGTCAAGTGACGTAAAAAAGAAATGGCGGTCAGCGAAATGCTAACAGGAGGTGATGGCCAGTTAGCAACAAAATGGCGCCATAGATGGCTCGAGTTCTGAAGCGAAGCTTAACCCCTTGAGAAGAACAACGGAGTTGTCTATCGCTGCCTCGATTGGTTAGTTTGTTAGTTCCTAACCCTTTTAGAAAACCAAAAGTCACACAATAACACAAACTCGAGGCAGCGGAGGACCAGCAACTCCCGTGTCCTGTGAGGTAAAATGGCTGTTTTTGTCAAAGGAGTCTGGTGGCTTTGAAGGGAGCAAACTAAAATGCTGCTGCCCCCGTCCACAGCAGCGCATAGCTTAGCTTTTTTTCGTGTCTGTTCTCCTGCCTGCTTCTCCTAACTAGGGGCGCGCTGACCGCCGTCTACTGTAGCCAACACACTGACCATGGAGAAGGAGCTCATACAAGCCCACTTCAAAAGATCCCAACTAACTCCTTTAAGGTCACACCATTGCACACACAAGGTAGATCCCTGTAAGAAAACCGCAACAGAAAAGAAAAAATAAAATTAAATGTTGACCAAAGCCTTTTTTTTTTTTTTTTTTTTTTTTTTTTTTTTTTAAACTCTCCATTCTTGCTACATGCACAACAGCATGCTTTACAACTTATTACTTAAAGTGAATCATAAACAGGACAGTCAGGTCAGAAAAACCTAGTAAGTAAACATTTTATTGACCTAAAACATGCACATATGGCTGATAAAAAAAAAAAAAAAAAAAAAAAAAAAGTATCACTGTTTGATGAAAAGAAACAAAAGGAATGTTGAAATTTATGAAACTACAACATACATGGCCAAATATTCAAATCCCTTTTGAGTTCTTCCGTCTGCCATGAGAGAAAGAACATGGTCTGCTGACAAACGTCTGCTTGCGAGCATGGTAGTGCTTGGAATTGAGTAAATAGAAACGCTTCTCCTGTTGGAAAATACTTGTTGGTTTGGATTACGAGATCGGACCTTGACAAAGTGCATCAACAGTTGAATGTAATGTACCTGTGTTAACCGGATGAGCGGTTGCTTATACTGGACACTTATACAGCAGTTATTAACATGACCGATTCAAAGGCAAGGATGAGCTTCTTTTTCTGCTTCTTCTTCTTCTTTACATCCAACTTCTGCAGCGATGAACACTGCAACGCCTTTCAGCATTTTGTCTCTCGAGTGTTGCGGAGCCAAATCAATATTGATGGAACTACAGTATGGAAATGAAACAGACCCACTGCATATACAATACAAAACGATTACAATATCTTGTATAAAAGATAAGTTTATACATATGTATGCACACATGCTCACATTTGATACATACTGTACAGTTTATATGTGTGCACTGTTCTAGTCTAACAAACATAAACGCGCACACACACACACACACACACACACACACACACACACACACACACACACACACACACACACACAAGTGTCTTTTTGGCTGCACTTTTCAGTCTTTCCTGCTGACAGATGATAACAGTAATCTGCCTCCTGTTTGTCCAGAAGGAAGAAGGCTCGAGCTCCTCCGTTTTTTTTTGTTTTTGTAGAAAGAAAAAGAAGGGAGCAATTCAAACACTGTCCTCCCTGCTGCCCCGTACACACGTTAGGTCGTCGGAGGCAAACCGCTTTTGTCGCCTCCCCTCGCCTCCTCTTTGCCAGCCCCAGAGCTTGTGCCGTTGACAGTCACCTTCCGAGCGTTGGCGCCCTGTTTGGAGGTGAGCGTGTGTCGCTGAGTGTTGTTGGGCACAGTGGTACCGTTGGAGCTTTGGATGGTGGGAGAGAGGTTGTGGGACGCGGCGCCGGACTGCGAGGAGGCTCGCGGTGGCTGGGCTGCGGCAGGACTGTGGACTTTGTCGCTTTGGGAGTCGCTCTCCGATGTCGGGCTGGTGTTGACGCCGTCGGAGTGGCCCTGGGCTACAGACTGAGACGGCCTCCTGCGCTTCCGGGTGGGTTTGACCAGATACTGCAGGGGGATGGGTCCAGTCTGCACAGAGGTACACACATCGTTAGGACTGTGGATAGTTTTATTATTCATCACAGACGCACATCAGTCTACGGCGCAGGGTCCGTGTCTCAAAGGTTGAATGATAAAGACTGGTTGAAAATGTTCTAATTGTTATAAATCCCATGAAAAGACCAGAACCATGAATGAATAGATCCTATTAACGTGATATATCTTATTCCTCTGGGACAGAGAGCTCCATTGTTGTACTAAAGCTGACAGAAACACATCAGTGAGCCACACTGTTACACTAGGTGACATGTTCCTTCATTACTGTACTGTAGTTTACTTTGACTCAGTCCCTCATACACGGTCCTGCTGCTGAAAATACTCAATAGAGCACCAACTGTGGATTAATCCACTGCAGAAAATAGTCCCCAACAAACGTGCCATTTACTCCAGTTTGAGTAATGTTTGCTACACACTACAGTGCCCATCTGTTTTTGTGAATTACTGAGCTTTTTTTTTTTTTTTTAATAAACCAAACACTTTTTGTAAAACAATGTTTAAAAAAAGTCACATCCTTGTAAGAATGAGTGGGCCTGGGCTGAGAGCCACAGAGAGGGTCGGATGGAAAGGTTGGAGAGTATTTCTGGTCTTTTCATTTCATTTGTTGACAATAACAAAAACCCAGAATATCACCAGCCTCATCCTTCAATACCAGAGGTGGAAAGTAACAAAATACATTCACTCACGTTACTGTATTGAGTAGTTTTGTTGTGTATTTTTTCAAGTAGTTTTTAAAATCGGTATTTTAAAATGTACTTGATTACGTTTTGAGTGAAGGATTGTATTTCGCTACATTTCAAATCCCATCAGTTACTGAGTAAAAAAAACAAAAAAACAAAAGGAAGAAAAAAACTCGCACCCGGAGTGACTCCACCAGACCAGAGACTGTAATGCACCAGCATTCTTTTTTTGTGTTAACGTATGCAGCTTCTTCTTCTCTGGTTGCAAGTGTCAATTAAAAAGAAGTAGAAGAAGAGCTGCAATGTGTTGGACCCATGGATGCATTGAGGTTGGACCCTTATATACTGTCTATGGTTGGACCCATGGATGCATTGAGGTTGGACCCTTATATACTGTCTATGGTTGGACCCATGGATGCATTGAGGTTGGACCCTTATATACTGTCTATGGTTGGACCCATGGATGCATTGAGGTTGGACCTTTATATACTGTCTATGGTTGGACCCATGGATGTATTGAGGTTGGACCCTTATATACTGTCTATGGTTGGACCCATGGATGTATTGAGGTTGGACCCTTATATACTGTCTATGGTTGGACCCATGGATGCATTGAGGTTGGACCCTTATATACTGTCTATGGTTGGACCCATGGATGTATTGAGGTTGGACCCTTATATACTGTCTATGGTTGGACCCATGGATGTATTGAGGTTGGACCCTTATATACGGTCTATGGTTGGACCCATGGATGTATTGGTCCGACCATAGACTGTAACAGTCTATGGTCGGACCCGGTCGGTTCTTATATACAGTCTATGGGTCGGACCCAGGGATGTGTCGGCTGAGCGGGAGACGTTAGCATGGATGTAAATCAGCTGTTATCGCTCAAAAATGCCTTGACTGATGCAGAGCGGGCACCGACATCTGAAGCTTTGCTAGTTACGCTGCAAAAGCAACAAGGCATCCTGGGATGCAGCAGTCAGGACCAGCTTTGTGATAACCCACAAAAACAGTAAGCCATTTTCTGAAAGGGAGTTTATTAAAGAGTGTTTGGTGGACTCTGCCGTGCTAATATGCCCAGAGGAAAAAAAGAGACGTTTGAGAACGTGCTGCCGGACATAAAATTCATATTGAGCAGAATTGAGTTTAGCCTATCGGTCCAGCCCTCCACAACAGTCCCTGATTCTCATGTGGCCCCTTGGGAAAATGAATTTCCCACTCCTGCCAGGACAAGGTACGTAGGAGACCTGCCAAATTAATTCACATACATCTAATTAGCTCATACGGGCTACTTAGATGTGTAGAAGCTAGCTGCTAGTCTGGGCTGTGAACATTAGGGTCTAACCATAGACGGTTAATATTAATAATCATAATTAAGAGTCTATGGGTCTAACCCAATTATGGAGTCAAAACACGTGATTTGGCCTTGATTTGCGTTATAACTGTTGTTAATGTTTGTGAAGAAAAGAAGGATGGCCCTCAGAACTAACAATGGACGGTACTTTTACTTTGGGTTGATTGTTTAAAAACGTTTTATGGGATGGTCTGAACTAAAATGGCACGTTATACCTTTCTAAGGGTCTTAAATGTCATGTGTGACATGTGTTATGTTGTTATTATGTGTATACATTTGTATAGATGTTTATACATTTGTATGATTTTTCTTTCATTAAAAACAAAATAGTTTTAGCTTTATGACCACTTGTCCTATTTTCACTACATGGGAGAGATCCCCCCCCCACCCCTTTTTACATTTTTTTTTTATGTAACTAAGTAACTTTTACTTAAAGTACATTTTAAATGAACTACTTATTACTTTTACTTGAGTAATTTTTCCGATAGGTATTTTTACTTGTACTTGAGTAATATTTCTTCAAAGTATTGGTACTTTTACTTGAGTACAATATTTTAGTACTTTTTCCACCTCTGTTTAACACCCTAGTCCAAATATCAGTGGTTTCTGTTGACAAAGGCTAACTGACAAAGAGGGAGTTTGATTTTGGCAGAAGTGCTCATTTTATATTTTTTTATTGCATAGTTTATAGCAGATGGTCAACAACATCAATATGGACAACTCCAGAGCACTCAATCAGACACTATTGATTTTTGTTGGAAGATCATGCCAACAACAAAAACAAACAAAAAGAGCAGAAATTAATGTGCGATTTGAACACGTTTTCAACAATGTCAGCATGATAAAAAGGATGAAATTGGGTTTCCCCACGTTTTGACCCATTGAGACAACTTGTATTTTAGAGCAGTGGTTAACAAAGTGGGGTCCATGGACCCTTAGGGGTCTTTGAAGTGGTTCCAGGGGGTCCCCAGCAAAAAGGGGAATCATTTATTTTCACTATAATTCTATCCATAAGAAACACAATGACAGAAAGTATAACTATTTTGGTTATGGGTTTCATACACTTTCTGTAATAAAACATCTAAAATCAAAACCGCTATTAGATAAGGGACCCTGGGACAAAATCTTATCATATAGGGGTCCACTGTAGTGGGAACTAGAGGTTGGCCCGATACCACTTTTTTGCTTCCCGATACCGATTCCGATACCTGAACTTGCATATCGGCCGATACCGAGTACCGATCCGATACCAGAGTGTCATATATTTCATTATGTTTTAACAGCTGTATACTACTATCCCTGTATGGATGTGATATGATTTCTATCTCTGTTGTCGGTCTGGCTCAGGTTAAACTCTTTGTGAAACATGAACAAACACAAACAATGAATGCCCCAGAACTTTCTTTTATTCTCCAGTTTGACAGTCAGTTATAATGGAAAAAGAACATAAATAAACTACTTTAACGTAGATTTTCTTTAAGGCTTTATTACGTGGTATCGGATCGGTGCATTAACTCCAGTACTTCCCGATACCGATACCAGCGTTTTAGGCAGTATCGGAGCCGGTACCGATACTGGTATCGTTATCGGAACATCTTTAGTGGGAACCACTGTTTTAGAGCATCTCCCTTTAAAACCAATGACTGTGAGACTTCCATTCCGTCTTATGTTGACAAGAACAGATCACATGACGGATTTGTTTTGGCTGAAGAGTGTCAGCAGTAATGTCAAATAGGTTTTAGTATGTGAAAGTCCTGGAAACACTGCAAAGAGGGGGAAATTAAATCACACTAACTACAGGAAACACAAGAATGATAATCACTATTCCGTGGTCCACAGTACAAAAGTATGAAAGCTGCCACTCACTCGTCTCCACTCATAGAAGTAGGCAATATCCATTAGTGTGTAGTAGTCCTTCAAGGGCTCGTCTCCATACAACACCTCCACCTGTAACACACAGTCAAAAGCCACTTAACACAGCGTGAAAACAGCCTGCCAGATCTCCCTTTAAAAGATTTACATTTCTTTCTTTGGAGGTTAGATCTACTCTACTGTCCTGATGGGTCAACTCAGCAGGTAGCCAACCAGTGTGGAATTTTAGTATTCTTGGGCTGAAGCAAAAAAATAAATAAATAAAACTCTACATAATACAAAGCCTCAACTTAAATCATCATAAAAGGAAGGTTTATGGTCGCCATTGTGTTCCCAGCATCCATGGACACGCACACACTAGAAACAAACTGTCCATCAAAAATCGCCGCAGTCTAAACTCAGTGCACATGCAGAGCACGTGATCAGGCACAGTGGATACATAATGTGAATGCATGCACCGGGGCATGGCCTTTATTTTTTATTTATTTATTTTTTATTTTTTTACAGTGGCTCTGCAAGTTGTCGCGGTGTGTGGTCGTGCACCTTTGAATTTTTTGTATCTCGCCGCGAGCTGCGCTTTCAATTCAACAATGGTCGGCTGGGAAGACTCACCGAGCAGGTTCGCCTCTGCAAACATCTGTAAGGCAAACAGCCTTAAATATGTGTTCAGAGAGAGCCAACGCACTGGGAAATTAAGAGCCATTTAGCTGGAGGGAGTGTAACAACATGAGAGATCGCTTTGTCAAAGCTAAAAAAACGAGAGAGGCAGACAGTCATTTCGACTGGAGGATAAGAGACAGTCCCATTAATAATTCCCAACCATCGTGACATCAAAACGACGTAGATCTTGCCGGCGCGCCCAGATTTGTAGCGCGCGAGCCGAGGTCGCACACTGCTTTTTTTTTTTGTCAGCGGCACGCGACAAAGCGGAAACAGGAAGCATGAACGAGCTTGAGGGCAACGTGATGCCAGGACTCTCAGAGTGACTGCAGGTCTCTCTGGTAAACTTCTGGGTTAAGATGAGTTCTTTTATGGGGAATGAAAGGCTCGATCCCACCAAGTAGGTCATCCAATCAAATCCGAGCATTGAGGTCAATGCTGCTGCCAGTTCTGCCAGTTGTTTACCTTTTTCTTCTTCTTCTTCTAGTCCATAGAAGAAGACCGCAACTAGTGTCACGACCACCAGCGCAGGTATAAATAGTTACGGCGATTCCGTGACGTCACATTTGCCAGCTGGGCTGCGGCCAGTGTAATTCATGCTTTAGAGTACACAAATGCAATGTTTGTCGGTACGTCGGTGTTCACCCTGGATGTGTTAACTACTGTTGCCAGGCAACCTGCTTTCCTTTACTTCCACTCTTTACTATTTCTTGCTTAAGTCACAGACTATTCTGCATTCAACAGTGCGTTGTGCATTAACGTCTCTGTGCATGCTTGTAGCTCGCTCGCCAACTACAGAGGCCCGCGCGAGTATAAAAACAAAGCTTAACATGCTGTTATCAGGGCTTTACTTGAATATTGACCCACTGCTACTGTTGGCATCACAAGCCTTTGTTCACTGGCTTCAATTACGTCTGCATAAAAGTTGAAAGGCTAAGTTCTGTGTTTCTACTCATCGTTCAGCCCTAGTTTCTACCTCAAGATAACTGGCACTGCTGTACTTTGAGTAGTACCCCATCATTTGAACAAAGGGGAGGCTTATTTTTTTCAGCATGCAATAACATCACTTCCTGAAAGGTTTTGATCAAGGAGCGTTAGAAGAGGGAAGGAGAGGAAAAGACCACAGCAGAAAGGGTTGTAAAAGCTGCACTGGAGCCAATTCTGTAGAGAGCCAGATGGACACGCGCACAAATAAATACCATCTTTGAATGATTTCTACAATTGTCAAGGTTGGTACCTGGTACCTTAAGCTGCATTCATGTCATGTAGGAACTACCGTAATAACCAGTTTCCCACCTGTAAATACTGTTCACATCAAGACAAACTGCCTTGACACACTTACAGGTCGTAAACATGCTGATCTTTCCCATTGCTTACTTCCACCCCACTTGAAATGAACGCAGCATTACAATGTTGGTGACCCATTCAAACAGTTTATAAGAAATCATATGTTGGAACGATTTAAAATCCATTGTTGTACTAAAACGGACAGAAACACATCAGTGAGCCACACTGTTACACTAGGTGACATGTTCCTTCATTACTGTACTGTAGTTTACTTTGACTCAGTCCCTCATACACGGTCCTGCTGCTGGAAATACTCAATAGAGCACCTAATGTGGATTAATCCACTGCAGAAAATAGTTCCCAACAAACGCGCCATTTACTCCAGTTTGAGTAATGTTTGCTACAAACTACAGTGCCCATCTGTTTGTGTTGGTAAATTACTGAGTTTTTGAAAGAAATTTTCAAAATCACAATTTTTAGATGTGATTCTTGAAGATGGCCATCCTGTGACAGGGTCCAGGAATTTTGGACCGGGATACATGATAACCTATGTATGCAGGGACCCAGGTCCCAGTCAGCCCAAGAGGATTTGTTCTGGGAGATGGGTCAATCCTAAGCAGGATGGATAAACACATGAGAAGCTGGGTCCAGACTAGTTTAATGATAGCCAGACAGATTCTTTTAAGAGGATGGAAGAATGAAGGGGTGCCTTCAATCCAGGAGTGGGCTTGTGAGAGGGCTAGGGTGGTGGCGTTTGAAAAGATGTCATAGAAACGGTTTGCCAGGTTGGATGTCTACACTAGAAAATGGAGAAAGTAGCTGAGCTTTCAGGAGGGCTCCTAAGAAGTGACGAGTATGATGGGCTTATGGTGTTGTCATTTATACATATGTTTATTTGGTTTATGGGTTATTGTCTATTTGTTACTATTTTGTCGAATGGTCTGGAATATTGTAGTTAGTGTGTCATCTATTCTCTATTTTTGTCTGGGTGGGTGGGGATGATGGAAGGGGCGGGGGATGTGTTCATGTTGCGAGTTGTATGTTTTGTATGTTGTTAAAAAATAAAATAGTTAATCACAAAAAAAAGAAGAACCAAAAGGCCTGGGCTGAAAGCCACAGAGCGGGTCAGATGGAAACATAGAATATCACCAGCCTCATCCTTTAATACACCCTAGTCCAAATATCAGTTGTTTCTGTTGACAATGGCTAATTGACAAAGAGAGAGTTTGATTTTAGCAGGAAGTGCTCATTTCGTGTCCCATGTAATGACATGAAATTATTAACACGAAAACAACCAGTGAACTTGGCTAAAAGAGAGCCATACAGTTTACACAAGTATGCAACATGATACAATTATTTATCTGGTGCGACTACAAGGCTAGCAGTGTTGCTACTGATCTTGTATTATTATGTGAAGTATGTGAATGTGTTTATCGCGCCAGTTGATACTGTGATGACGATAAAAAAAAAAAAATAGATATATTGTGCTGCCCTGTTCTGAACAGGGGATCCGTTACTGTACTAGCAAGTCAAATTTGACAACCCTGATCATTTAACAACAATTATTTAGTTTTAGCATTGAACAACATCTCAAAAAAGTCATGTGAGCTACAGTTGTTGAATGCTAACAAACTAGCAGAAGGTGGATCTGTTATAGACCTTTTCTATTGGGACTTGTAGTTAGAGCTGTTACAATTCCAAATGTTGCTGTACAATTTATTGTCTCAGAAATAATTGCGATTGGCATTCTAATTGTCTCCCATCAAATTTAAAAATATTTATTTATTACCTTTTTAAATAAATGTAAGTTTTGAATGAATCCCAGATACCTCTTTTGGTTCTATCACTGTCATGTGACCCAGATAATGTAGTAACACAGGTACACAGCCTATGAAGTAAACCTGGGCCCTTTATTAGCATAAAACTTATCTAACTGTATCCTCCCATGTCATTTTAGTTGCTATGAAAGTGAATAGGGTCAAGTGTCAACAACTAGCATAGCTTTAGCTCAACAGTCTGACCATGGAGACCAATAATTACAATTTGGCATCGCTAAACAAAATCAACAATTACCATCAACAATCCAAACTCTTCCTAGCTACCTTAGCTAATGTTAGCAACTAATTGCGGTTAAACAAAGAAACTACCATTACGTTAAAAAGGAAAATTAAATTATGCAATAATTGTTACAGGCCTACTTGTAGCAGCAAAAAAAAGCACAGGTGTAATTAATAAAATGATTATGATGACTATATTCCATTTGGGTAAGCCAGTTCCAGGGCCCTGTTATTGTGAATGCTGTGTCACTGGGACCTGTAATGGAACAGAGCCACCAGCTGCTAGGAGCTAACGTTGTCTTCCGTCGATGCAGGTGTTGCAGCTGTGTGATTTATGGACCTGAGGAGGCTCCACGCAGAGCTTTCTCTGCCGTAGCCTACGTAAGTGGCCTGATGTTTATACTTGTGCACTGGTGTGTGCGTCAAGCCGGCACGTGCGTGTGTGTGTGTGGGGAGTGGGTGATAGAGCGAGGGAGAAGTATGGCGATTAGCTTCAGACTCTAGATTCCTAGTGAGAGAACCAAAGTGTCTCCCCTGTTCTTTCTGAGATCTGGAGCAGGAGAAGTCTCTCATGTTGTTTATGGAGAAGGAGAACCAGGGAGTGAGTCGGGGGAAATGCAACGCTACCCAGCCACGGCCGAGCAACGTGTGGTTACATTTTTCGAGAGGTGCACGTCACATTTTATGCAGAAGCATAAAATCGCGCTTAAAAAAGTGCGGGCGCCAGGAT
This sequence comes from Perca flavescens, assembly GCF_004354835.1. NCBI lineage: Eukaryota > Metazoa > Chordata > Actinopteri > Perciformes > Percidae > Perca > Perca flavescens. Next base: position 35,705,692 of record NC_041332.1, on the reverse strand, counting down.
AGCTCAGTTGGTAGAGCGGGCGCCCACATATAGAGGTGTACTCCTCAACACAGAGGGCCGGGGTTGGACTCCGACCTGCGGCCCTTTGCTGCGTGTCATTCCCCCCTCTCTCTCCCCTGTGATTTATTCAGCTGCCTTGTCAAAGGCCTAAAAATGCCCAAAATTAATCTTTTTTAAAAAGTGCTGCCGCGAGGGACTAAACACAGAGATAAAAAAAAAAAAAAAAAAAAACACACTGCGATGCACTGAAGATCCAGTTCAATCATTTATTCCTCCACACGTAGAATACAACTAGTAGGCCTACTGCAGTTACCACATGTAAAGGGACTTTGTGGTGTGAATAAGTGTTCGCTCCCAGGCTCACCTCAACAGGTGAAGCAAACCAATGTACTGTTATCAATTCCACCCAAACCCCGGTGAACACGCCCACCACAGACAATATATGTGCATAATGTAATAATCTATGAATAAGAAAAAGAAGACCATAAACAAACAGGGAAGGTAGTGCACTTTTTAACTAAAACCAGCTGCCTGCTACTGACTGATGAGAGCAGTAAAAGAGTGAATGAATGGGCCGACATTAGTGCAGCTTTAATGATTTTGCAGTTGTTGCAGCAATCCCCCCTCACTTTGGGCATATGCTCTGTTAGTTATCATGTTGCACTGACAGCTCACATATCAAAGTACAAATACAAATACAAATGTGTGCCACCTAAAACGATCCACCTTTATAGCAGTGTTTACGATTGTGTGACTATGTTACTTTCGTAGTTAAAAGCCCTTTTGCACGAGGCATTTATGTTATTGGGTCTAAAGCGGGGAAGTTTGTCATGCAATCCACACAGCAAGAGTTTCTGTGCATGGGTACAAAGTGTCTAATTACCCGATAGTTGTTGGGAATATCCATCTTGCTTCGGAGGAACTTTGCTAAGTGCATGACGGACATGGCTGCTGGGCACTGCAGGAAGCGTTTACCATTGGACTGAGACGAAAGAGGAGAGGGGGGGGGGGAGGCACATGAATCCAGGGTGAAGACCAGAAAACCACATTAAAACATGAAGTGTGTTGGCTTCAACTACTGCTTCAGCCGAATTAGCTTTTTATCTAAAAACAGGCTTTACCTTGTCTCCTTCAATCTCTGAATGCTGCCTCTCATTATTTCTGCAGGAAAATATACAATACAAAGAAAAGGTGTTAAACATGAATTAACTATTCTTTCCACATATAAACCATATTCACAGAGACATACTCAGGTGTGAATGGAACCTTTTGAAGTGTTCACAAGGGTCTTGTCCCCCCTTATTCATTTCACTACTTATTATAATATACACAGACAGTATGAGAAAAAGATTGTGTTTTTTGAACAGTAAAGCATGTAAACATATGTGCAGAACCACAAAATACAAGTATGAAGCTGAAAATGAGCATCGCGTGGGACCTTTAAGTAATTCTACTCTCTTGTTTGCTTTGTGCATGATCGGAACATTTTCACATCTTTCTAAAAATTCCCACAGCTTTTGTTTTTTTGTAAAAATTAGAAATGATTGACTCACTTGTTCCTCTCATAGAACTGTATAGACAGACTGATGATTTCATCCTCTGCGATGTTAAACGTCTCCACCACTTCCCCTGGTTCCAGCACACGGTTCTCTGCGTAGAAGTCCCGCCTCCGTTTCATCTCATCTGGGTTCAGAAATATGTGTGTCCATTGGCAAAGAAATCATCCTCATAAAATGGGAATGTATGACAAAAGGTTGAGACTTAGAGCCTGTCTAAAAACTGTTTGTTGCTCTAGAGCCTTAACGCACGTGGTCTTACCTTTGAATAACCCCGGAACAAGCTTATAAACTATATCTTGTAGAGTTTTGTCTGCTCTGGAAAAGAAATAAAACGCTGTGATAAGCACGATACTCATTGCATTCAAAAGAGGTCAACCTAACGTACACCATCATCACTCACCTGATGCTGAGCTGTGGACATGTCTTGTGAACCTGAACGTCACATCGAGGGCAGAACTTATTTGTCTCCAGGAAGGCAACGATGCACGTTTTACAAACTGTACAGAGACAGACAGGACACAGACACATGCTAAAACACTGCTCTATATCAACAGCAGTGGACTCAAGTTATTATGACACTTGCAAATTCAGCGTAATAAAATGAGGGATGTCCTGATCGGATCGGGAAGTAGCGAAGCCGATATGGGCATTTTTTAACCGATCTGGGATCGGCAGTCACCCCGATCACCTTACTCCGATCATTAACGTCGGTAAATTCTGCACCATTCTAGGACAAGGTCAATTATATATATTCATTTGTTTTTTTTAAATGCTAGCCGCAAGTTATATGTATTAAGCTGAAGACATCTGTTAGTTACTTTGTTTACGTAGTTATTTTTGTAAGCAAAGAAACAGTGTGCAGCTCTTTTATCTAGGCAAATACAAGTATGGGATCAGGGCTCGTTTTTTTTTTTTTTTTTTTTTTAAATCAGATCAGGAGCCAAAAAAGCTGATTGGGACTTCTCTAAGTAAAATAATACAATATTTTTGATTCTACAATAGAGTTTAATCTACATCTAATACACAGTGTCAACAAACACGGACATGTTTCACATTAGGGTCTCCATTAGGGTTGTGCACACATATGTTCCCTTAAGTAGACTTTTGCTTTCAAAAATGGTCATTGAGGTGGTAGGGGGGGGTCACAGTACATGACTTAACATCATGCTCACCTCTGTACAACCACAACATGAGCAGGAGCTCTACATAATATGCATACAATTGTAAGGTCTGCTAACTTAAATCACTGCATGCATGTAGAGTTATGATTTCATATGAGGAACTTACAGGAGTGCAGGCACTCTACTATGGTCGTAGCATCAATTAAGTAACCAGCGCACAGTGGGCATGTAAGGTGTGGATTCAGATCTGTGATTTGAATCCGGTTGGGCTGCATTTTATCCATCTAGACAGATCTGCAGAGGAAACACATCACAACACCAGAGCTTCTTGTTATTACACAGTAGTAGTAGTAGTAGTAGTAGTAGTAGTAGTACAGTGCACAGGAGCCTATGTAGACGTGCTTGTTAAGACTATTATAAAAAAGGTCTTTCCAAATGGTCAATGAGAGGCTGCCACAGTGCTCCCCCAGACGGTGTCTGCAGCTCGTCCTTGGGACAGCTTAGTGAAAGCACAACAAAGAGAGCTGATGGCCGAGCAAAAAAACCAACAGGAGTGTCATGTTGTAGCGAGAAATAACGTGCGGAGAGCAGGAGCCGTGCAGCATCTAAATGCAGGCTGTGTGCTGCTGGTACACAGCAGCAGCAGCCGACCATTGAATCGCCCCTGTGTGGCCTCATCTTGTGCATCAGCGCTGCTACTCGGCCAGCGGAGCAACAAAGAGCGGTTCCATTTCCCCCGGAGCTCCGCCGTGCGAGCCGCGCAGCGGGCAGCGGGCAGCGGGCACCGCAAGCACACCCATCCAGAGAAAACAGCAACACTGACTGGGGGGTGCGGAGACCCACAGAAAGCCACACTGGTACACAAAGCAGCCATCTTAAATTCACTGACAGGGCTGGTATCAGGAGGAGGCGAACAAGAGAGACTCAAAATGTGACACCGTGCACTTTGTGTGCGCCGCAGCGAAGAGCGGCGCCACGGGCCCGATAAAGAGCGATCGCCGACGCTTCGTTCCTACCTGATTAGACATCAAAGTTCCCCTCTCCTCCACAAACCAGGACCCAGCTCAGTTATTTGGACTTGGACAGAATTTGCAGCAGCGCCAGAAAATGGCTTTTTTCAGCCCCGTCAGAGGACTGCCCATTTTGGATCACGTGATAATATTTTGTCGCCTCGTTCACGGGGCATCCTCTGCAGGCCGTGCTCACTTTACACTGTTATTTACCCTGCACGGGCCCGCTATTGCTTTGGTTTTTCATTTTTATTTGACCTTATTATTAATTTATTTCAATAAGTTGCACAGGAGAGGGATCAGCCACGCCCTCTGTTTGTCTCTCTCAGACTGTAAATGATTTTGTCTGCATTATACAGAGAGAGAGAGAGAGAGAGAGAGAGAGAGAGAGAGAGAGGCCCTGCAGGCCTCATGTCCCGGGCCCGAGCTGTGGGTTGTTCCCTAAGGGACGTGTGGAATTTAGTTGAAAATGTGCAAGTCTGTTTCCATTTCACTTATTTTTTTAATTAAACAAAAATAATAATATTATAGGCTATCATATATTAATATATGATATACGGAAACTTATAATTCTGACTATATTCTCAGAATTAAACTATATTCTGACTTTAAACTCAAAACTCAACCACATTTTCCCCATTCAATTCAATTCAATTCAATTTTATTTATAGTATCAAATCATAACAAGAGTTATCTCGAGACACTTTACAGATAGAGTAGGTCTAGACCACACTCTATAATTTACAAAGCCCCAACAATTCCAGCAAATACAGTAATTCCCTCAAGAGCAAGCAGTGCGACCCAAGTGTCCCTAATTCTCTTCTGTATGGATACAGTACAACTATAAATCAAAGAATAGTAAATCAAATTTAAGAATGATAACAGGATTTACATGGACTGTAGGCTAACTGATCTATACAGTAGGCGATGTATTCACTAAGGTAGCCATCCACAGACACAGTTCATCCTAAGGATTCACTGTGCCACATAAAATATAATCTATAAACTCATGCCAACAATTATTATTTTAATAGCTTAGTATTATGCACTAAAAAGTTATGTATAAAAGCTTTAGGACGCCATTGTAGGCCCAGTTCAATGTGCAACTTCATTTTATACAATATATGTATTAGGGGGTCCCTGCTCCCTCTCTCTTTCAGTTAAGGGGTCCTTGGTTTAAAAAACGTTGAAGACCCCTGCTGTAAACTAATGAAGAGACAGCAGTTCCCTTAGAGATGATCAAAGCTTTCTTATCAAACTCTGTGAGAGCCCTGGGGTCAGATTACACAAAAGAATACTGTTACTATAACTGTACTGACTTCCATATTTGTGGATGTTAACATTGATGAAAGCTTTCTGTGAAGACTCAGTCACAACACTCCTGATGGGGTGGAAATCTGACTAACTGCACATTTGACAGGGCACAGAAGTAAATGGTGATTGCAGTACAAGGAAATTGTGTTGTTACAGAACAGCTCTTTTGGAATTAGGAAATCTAAGAAAAAAAACTTTTTTGTAATAGGAAAAAAAAATCATGCTAAAGGGAATTTTATTCCTTTGATTTTGAACGGTGCAATCTTTAACATGGTCTCCTGAAAGAAAACAACTAAAAACTATTGCACCTAAATTATTACAACTGAGTGCATCTTGTAGCCCAGTGTAACGATTAAAGCTGTGCATTTATTGATGTTTTTAAAGGGGTACTTCAGTAATTTAATATTTCCCTTTCATAAAGCTTGGGGACTCACAAGAAACAGATTTAAAAAAAAAAAAAAAGGTAAAATTTAAAGCAGCAGAGGCCCGGGGCGGCCTGGTAGCTCACCTGGTTGAGCGTGCACCCCATGTTCAAAGGCTCAGCCCTTATCGCAGCGGCCTGGGTTCAAGTCTGATCTGCGGCCCTTTTCTGCATGACAACCCCTCTTTCTCTCTCCCCTTTCCTGTCTTCAGCAGTCCTGTCAAATAAAGGCCAAAAATGCCCAAAAAATAATCTTAAAAAAAGCAGCAGAGGCCAAGATATCCTGACTTATAGTCCCTATAATAGGTCAAAAAACACGGCTACTACACTTCCCATAATGCAACTCAATAGCATGTTTGTAAGACCTGCCTGGTAAACACCCTTGTCTTGTCCATGTCCCCTGATTGTTACCCAGGTTTTCTTTTATAAATGTGGCATCTCCAAGCAGAAGCTGAGATAACCCTGATGACATCATCAGGGTTATTTTAGACTTGACAATGCAGCTCCTCACATAAGACATTATGCAGCTGTAGTACTAGTCTCGCATTGCCAGACCTTCCTCCACAGCGCTGCGTAGGAGGGTCTGGCTAGTCCGGGATGGGAGAAAAACGTGCTCTAATTAATTGGCATTTCTTTAAACCAATCGCAATCGTCCTGAGCGGCACTAAGTGCTGGACGGAGCAACAGTGCCTCTGCAAAATAGTCTCAGGAAGGAACTTGTTTTGGTGGAACGTGTGTACGTTCAAAAGTAGTTTTAGTCGTGCAACAGAAAACTCAGATTGGACAGATAGTCTAGCTAGCTGTCTGGATTTACCCTGCAGAGATCTGAGGAGCAGTTAACCATAGTCCTCACAAATCCACCAGAGTTTAAAATTACAACACAAAGAAAGAGGAAGGTAACGGACATCCGGCTGAAAAGAGACACATCCGGCAGAATTTCCGGCGGTCCTTAACAATCCCAGAAGTGGAACGTCGTGGATATGGACTACTTTAGTGCTAACCATGACAAGTAACATGAGCTTCATGTATAAAATAGACAGAGGGCCCCTTTAAAGTTTGTGTTTTAATTGAATTTATAGTTTAATTAGGCTATATCTGTGACACATATAAACAGTGGTAGAACCATTAAACATCTAGTTAGTGAAAAATAGAAGACTGATCAGGCTTTACACTTAATAGTGTTATCTTTTCTAAGAAATAGTCTAACTGATCACATCACCTGGTTAAGTTTTGTCCCGAAGATGTGTTAATATTTTTTATAATGTTTTTTTATTGAGTTGTCAAGTCAACATGTACAGAGTATCATACATTTAACACTTTTTTTGTAGATATTAATATATGATTTTGCCAAATTTTTATAGGTCCTCTTTGCTAATTACTCTCTATATATGATGTCTGAGCTGCAAAAAATCTAAAGAAATCTTGGTTGGCTAGTCCCTGTTTCTCCTTCAGCTCCTGGAAACATTTAAGAGAGGTTTTCTCAAAGAAGTCCAAGTATATTGTGAGCCCTTGTGACTCCCATAGTTTCAAAATTGCATCCAGCCTGCTCGGGGTAAAACCTGGATCATAGGCCACCCACCTGATCACCAAATAAGGGCTGCTCGATTATGGAAAAAAATCTAATCACGATTATTTCGGTCAATATTGGAATCACGATAATTTAGCACAATTACTCGTTGACTTCTGGAAAAGATGTTGCAATTATTGAACTTAAAAAACAGTGGAAAAAGTTCAATAAATCAACAGTAAAAACACATACAACTGTGAAATTTACCTTAATATTTTTCCTATTTAAACTTTATTTTTTCAGTTTACTTGCAATAAGCTAAATCAGTTTTTCTCGATTATTCTGTTTTTTCATCATCGGGAGCCGCAATCATGATCACGATTAAATTTCGATTAATTGCACAGCCCTACTTTTTGCCCATGTAGTTTCACCATTTTAAACCAGATTTTAAATGGTACCTCTAGCAATGAATTTGTATTCTCCCCAATATAGTGCTTTAATTCACTATCCCCAATGATGGCCTGTAGAGCAATAATATCATCATATCTAACCATATGAAATTGGTGGAATTCTGGAGAATATTGCTGTTAATGTAGTGAATGAGTGAACATACCCCAGGCCTCTATTGTCAGACCAGAAGCTGTGGTGGGTTGCCTTGGATAATTACATTGTGTGTAAAGTCCTACATTGAAAATGTTACCTAAGTAAAAGTATGTATCATCAGGAAAATGTACTTAAGTATTAAAAGTAAAAGTACTCAATGCAGAAAAATCCTCACATTTTAAAAACTGGAAACGATCCACACAGTTCTGTCAATCAACTCAGTGTTTAATCCTCTAATCATTTCATCTGGAACTGTAGGCCGTTATATTGTTGGGTAGTTTAATTTATATTAAAACCTCATATTTTATAAACTACGTGTTTTGCGTGCAAAAATCTTAATTTGTAAAGTTACTAGTAAATAAAGCTGTCAGATGAATGTAGTGGAGTAAAAAGTCCAATATTTCTCTCTGAAATGTAGTGGAGTAGAAGTAGAAAGTGGCATGAAAAGAAAAGGCACAGTACAAGTAGGCAACCTCAAATTTGTACTTAAGTACAGTACTTGAGTAAATGTACTTAGTTACATTCCACCACTGTATTTATGTGTATGTGAAACTGCGAGGGGTTCTTGACCTGATGAGAAATTTCTGTTTTAATGGTGACATCATTTATTGTGATCTGTTATCAAAATATAATGGTAGTAAAAATCTATAACAGCTTAGATGTATGACCTTATCTGAATACTACAGAGCTCAGTCGTGCATAGATGTGTCTTTAAAGCACTCACACCTCACCTGCCAACATTTGGTAATCTATTTTTATAGTTGAATCTCTAGTGACAAAGAATCGGCCAGGTCACAGATGTCAGTGTTACAGTTGATACAACCAGGGCCAGTATTGAGGACACTGAAGTCATGCCGCCATATTTAATTTTCCAGGGGCATTTTAGCAACCTGGGGGGAGTTTACACTCTACAACATTTAAAAAGAAATTGTATACAGACCTAGGCCTATAACAGTGTTTAGACTATATTTAAAGACAATAGGGTATTTAAGATAACTGAACAGTTAAGTTAATAAATACAAATAATAAAATAAAAAATAAATAAAAAACACAAACTACTAACACAGATGGGTGGATTGGGCGGACTTGGTTCCAAACCATCTACCATCCTTGTGCTTTGTGTACCGGTAATTCAGATCCAAGGTAAAGTGTGTGGGAATCCCTGTAGTTCCACCGGCGTCCTGCTGGGAGCGCTGTTGACTGTAAAATGCGACACAGACGCCATCTTGAGGAGACCCCGAACGTAGCGCTGGCATGAGCGCTGTTCGGTGACTGACAACAATCTCAGGCGCACCATGACGGGATTACTCACTAACAAGTAGCTCACTAACAGCAGCACACCAGTTCTGTGTTGCACGCGTTCACGGGTAAAGAGAGGAGCTGTCTGGCGAGTGTTCACCTCTCTCCACGTTGTTGTTTTTGAAGCGTGGGGCTGTGCCGTACGGCCTGATGGCCGGCTAGCTGCTCTGCTCTCTGGACTCCACCGCGGCCTGCTCGGGAGGAGGAAGGGTGGTGACGGCGCAAAATGCTCTACCGCTGACTCCCATCAAGACAGTTCTCCTACCCCGAGACTCGCTGCGAGTTGGACGACGAGCACGATGCACTTATAGATTTTTTTAAACGCTCTTAACTTTCCGAATTTTCTGTTGTGTGTAGGGGGCTGTGAACGACAGTGAGTGCCGTCTGCGTACCCTGAATTCCCAGCCTGAGACATGTCATCCAACTGCACCAGCGCTGCGCCTGTCAGCGCTAGCAAAACCAAGACGAAAAAGAAGCATTTTATAGGACAGAAAGTGAAATTATTCCGTGCAAGTGAGCCCATTCTCAGCGTTTTAATGTGGGGTGTCAACCATACGGTACGTACATCTTAAATGTCTCGTTCTCGCTAGTAAGCAGTTTGTTTATGCTGCTGTTTTGATTTAGCTAGCCGTCTAGCTTGTTAGCCAGTTGCCCTCGTCTGTCAAGCCTGCTTTGATACTTTCAGTCGGCCATGTAATGTATCTATTTAATGGGTATTCGCTAAGTAGTTCGTAGTGTGCTTGGACAGAAATGTCCTGGCTGACTCTGTACTGAGCTGGCCGTCATACAGTTTGTAGCTAACCGCTGCCTTGAAAGTTAGCCGCGATTTGCTGTGTCTAAAGCGTGGGTTTTGCACGGATTCTAAGTGTGCATGTTAAACTATCTGCAGCTGTGGAATGATTATAAGAAAATTAGCATGTCCACGGCAGATTGTGCATTATCACTCAAAGCCTAGCGTTAATAATGTGCCATCATAAATCATGGATGGTGAAGTGTTTTGGAGCCAAGTCGTGAGCTGCGGCTGCTGTACTGTAGTGCAGGCATGGAGTGGGAGGGGTGTGACAGGCAGCCGGAGCAGCAGGTTAAACACCGATTTTTCAGCGCCACAGCTGCAAACAGTAGCCTGCCTATTGTTTAAATAAACCGGCTTCGAGCTTGCATTTGCAGCTCTAAATGCTCGGCGCATGCACCCGACTGCTGCAGTTTATTCCATCACACCAGAAAAATACATCACGTTCACTTTTGGCCGAAACTTGGCCTATGGCTATGAAAAGCACAGTGATGAGCAGATTGGACCCCATTGATGGATGGAGTGGGTTTGCACCAGCAGTGTGCTCTTGCCTAATGTGTAATTGTCAGGCACCCACTCTGGCACAATTTGATTGATGCTTGAAAAGCAGCTTCTCTGGTGTGAGAAGAACTATCTAGGGTTGACATCTTTTTATCTACTCCTGAATGAAAAAGCACCTGCTATTGCCACAGTCAGTTGTAATTTGTTTTCACATCATTTTATTTTTGGTTCCCTTGTGTCAGTTAAAGTATATTACCGTCTGATTGTCATTGTTGTGATGAAATGACAGTATTGGGTGGTAAACTGACTCTTCTTCCGAACGAATGCTGTTTTGTGTGTCTGTATCAAACCACGCTGATTTCAGCAAAACATAACACTAGTCAGCCTGTTAAATGAAATGACAATATAATGCACACAAACAAGGAATTAAGGAAGCAGCTAATGATATGGTTATTACTGCAGCATATCCAATATTCAGTGGGTGAACTTTGGCAGTGGGCATGTGGGTGCAGCACACAGGCCTGGTGATTTGAGGTGTGGGTGGTGGGAAGCCGATTCAAGACATCAAACAGACTTCTCATCAAAGTCCTCTTCTTCCTGTCAGGAGTTGGATGAATTTTTAATAGTGCCCTAGCTGTGATGCTGGAGGACTTCACTTCCACACACATTATCAGTTAGTGTTAGCTTAGACGGTGTACGCCACCTGTTTGATGCTGTTAATCCCACTGATTTGTTTTTTTAATGTCATGTCGGCAAATAATTGCCCACTAAGGTAGTTGAAAGCTTTTAAGTGAAAGGGAGTGTGTGTATTCTGCTGCACTGCTCTCTCACTGAGCCCATTCAGCATTATTAAAGAACACCTTTACAATAACAAGAGGCTGATGTTTATAAAGGACACTGTGTGTTCATATAGAAACATTCCATTTAAAAACTCAACAACTGCATGTTTTTGTACTTCATAAGTTGACTTTTAACAAATGTAAAATTTTACTGCACGCATCTGAGTTCATGGAATTGACAGGCCTTCAGTAGAAAGCTAGCTGACTGACTTTCCTTTTTAAAACCTGTATTCTAAAAGTATAGGCTACTTTCAGTGTGTAACAGCAACTGTGTTGAATAAAATATATTTTAATTAGATATTTTATTTTTTGGATATAAATGAGACTTTTGTTATTCATTTATTTTATTTATGGTTTGTTTGATAGGGACAGATACAGTATACATAGTCAAAACTGAAAACAGCTATTCCATGCCAGTATCACAGTGTTTATAGCAGATGCTAGTTTGCAACACCCGTCCCTAGAAGGGCTTTTATGAAACCAAGAGATAACAGTGAGGTAACAAGAAGGTAAACTGGATACAGCGAGATACAATAACACATTACACACACATTATGGATGTGGAAGTAAAAGCTTGGAATCAGATGATATTTAAGTGTGTGTGTGTGTGTGTGTGTGTGTGTGTGTGTGTGTGTGTGTGTTCGCTAAATATTGGACAAAACTAAATGCATGAATTACCAAACAGCACCGCCAGGACTGTGTTTTTTTTTTAATACTTTTTTTAGTTTATCCATCCGTTATTACTTCATAGTTCCTTAAAGGCTGTTTCACTCATCTTTCTCCCTGGAGTAGTGGTATCTATTCAATCTTTACACATCATTTTCCTTTTATGGCTGTTAACTCGATAATCTCCAAAGAGTTGTTTTCTGAAGGTCATCAGCGTGAGCTTTTGCCCAGGATGTTTTTCATCAGATACGATCAGAGTCGGGGGGGCTCAACTGCAGTAGCAAGTCAAACTGTATCCTGCTGTTTGGTCCCAGAGTTAATGATTGGTGCTGGTAAACACTCGCAGAGATTTGGCAGAATGCATTTGGGTCACATAAACTTGACAACACGTATATCGTTTTTGGATACTGAGGCATGTTACAGGTATTCACAGCTCTTTTAGGCATGTGCAGTACTTGAGGGCCAAATGAGATGCTTATACATATTTTTCTCAACTTTTATTTTTGTATGTTTAAGCACATGTTGATTTGTTTGACTGGATCTGCACAGAACAGTGTAGTACTTTTTGTAGTATGTTTTGAGCATCATTTTAAACCATGCTCTTATTGAAATTGCAAAAGTCAACATTGCAGCTTTGATTTCTTATATTCCTGAAGTACCAATACAGTGTTAGTGTGTAGGCCTATGCCAGTTTCAGGCTCTTGTCTGATCTCTTTCTCCCTCTTTCTCACTTCTCTCCCTCAGATTAACGAGTTAAGTAATGTGCCTGTACCAGTTATGCTGATGCCAGATGACTTTAAAGCCTACAGTAAGATCAAAGTGGACAACCACCTATTTAACAAGTACGTACATTCACAGCTTATGTGCTGTCAAGTGCTGTAATCCACGTGTAAACAAAAAGGTCAACCCAACACCAGAGTTCACACCTGCTTCGACTCCAAAATGGCTGACGGCTGTTTTTGTAAAGTGATGACTTCTTTGCTCAAACACTCAAATTGTAGATATATTGCACTCATCATACCCCATCACAATACAAATTGAGACTTTGTCTGACTTGCCTAATATATGCTGTATTTAGAATTAACAGAACCATCCATAATGTGACAAGGAATCATCCTCATGGCAAAGTAGCAGTATAGGACAGACACCGTATGGTGTTTTCTTTAAGCCTGTACGGCTGAGAATAGCTCATGATCATCTCCAACAATTAAGAGAAATGTGCTGCCTTGGTCGTGCACAGTTGACAAAATAAACAGTACTTTGAGTCTGAAATAAATGAGTCACCATAGCAGCCTCTGCCACTAAGGTGGATACTATTAGGTTGCATTTCATAGTGATTATCAACCCCCCCAAAATAGTCTGTGTTCATCACAACACTGTTGGCTATTTCCAACTTAAGACTCCCTTGTTCCTTTTTGTTGATGCAGTGTATTTGTGCTTGTTGTCATTAGGGCTGCACAATATGAGGGAAATATGCAATAATGTTGTGATAATCAGTTCTGCCTTTCTGTTGCTTTCAGTATTCTTCTAAAATACAACAAATTGCTTGTTTAATAAAAAAAACAAATTAAAGGAAATCATTTCCAAAATTCTTTTTATTAAACAAATTGAACATTGAATTGAACATACAGTATCTCACAAAAGTGAGTACACCCCTCACATTTTAGTAAATATTTCATTATATCTTTTAATGGGACAACACTGAAGAAATTACACTTTGCTACAATGTAAAGTATTAAGTGTACAGCTTGTATAACAGTGTAAATGTGCTGTCCCCTCAAAATAACTCAACATACAGCCATTAATGTCTAAACCCCTATGTTAAATTCCCATAGAGGCAGGCAGATTTTTATTTTGAAAGGCCAGTTATTTCATGGATCCAGGATACTATGCATTGTGATAAAGTTCCCTTGGCCTTTGGAATTAAAATAGCCCCACATCATCAAATGCCCTTCAACATACCTAGAGATTGGCATGGGGTACTTTCCATAAAATCATGTCTCAATGCAAATCTAACCAGCTATTAGGCTAACTGACATAAAACCATGCCAATCTCTAGGTATGGTGAAGGCTATGTGATGATGTGGGGCTATTTTAATTCCAAAGGCCAAGTGAACTTTATCAGGATGCATAGTATCCTGGATACTATGCATCCTGATAAAGAGATGATAGAGAGATGATTTTTATGGAATCTACCCCATGCCAATCTCTAGGTATGGTGAAGGGCATGTGATGATGTGGGGGGGCTATTTTAAAGGCCAAGGGAACTTTATCAGGATGCATAGTATCCTGGAGCCATGAAATAACTGGCCTTTTAAAAATAAAAATCTGCCTGCCTCTATGGGAATTTAACATAGGAGTGTATTGACTTTTGTTGCCAGCGGTTTAGACATTAATGGCTGTATGTTGAGTTATTTGCACATTTACACTGTTATACAAGCTGTAAACTTAATACTTTACATTTTAGCAAAGTGTCATTTCTTCAGTGTTGTCCCATTAAAAGATATAATGAAATATTTGCTAAAATGTGAGGGGTGTACTCACTTTTGTGAGATACTGTAAAAGGCACCAAAAAAAAAAAAAAAAAAGAAAGACGGTTGCATTTTAAAGTGCAGTTTTGTACTGATATTTTCTTTCATCACAAAAATCTGAGTGTCTTTTGCAATATGTCACATCCTTTGGCCATGTGTTTATTGAGCCAGTTGATATCGCGATGAGGATTATAAGAAACGCAAGATAATGTGCAACCCTAGTTGTCATGCCAATGTAATTCGATAATCCTGTAGCTTCTTTGAGTGATGCACCTACAGTTTAGGCACACAATGGTGTCTTTCTCTTTGTTGCTCATTTAAAGTTCCCAAAAAGTCTCTTGTTGCTTTTGAAAACTTGCATACCAAATTGCTAATAGCCAGACTCAAACCAACCAACCAGTATTTACAGCAACCCAAATCTATTCTTGCAACAAAATATAAGGGCTGAAATGTAAAATGCGAAGATATGTAATTTGCATTGGAAATTTGCTATTTAAAAGCAAGAGATAAAGCCACACTGAATTTGTGATTTTTGGCTGCAATTCAAATGCTCTGCATTGCACATTCCAGCTCTGCCATATTTTGTAGTGACGAAGGTTTTCGGTTGGTGGTATTGTTCACTAGTTTGTGGTCATGCATCTCTTTGCATTTCTTTACTTGAGCAAAATAAATTCCAATGGTAACTGCCAATAGGAATACAAGATGGCCCTAAATAGAGAGAGTCCAAATTTATTACATGTATGTTCAATAAAATATCTATTTACCGTTGAGATTTCTACACATCTGGCTTTAGTAGTGAATAGAAATGATGTCAGATTCATTGTGGCTCATTCAGTCTGTACTCAGGGTTTTTACACACATCCCTCTAGAGTATTATACACATTTGTTTTAGTTTGATAATTATTAATCAAATAATGTGATGAGATTTGTTTTCTTTGCAATACGAATTGCAAAGAAACTGATGTTAGGGTTTACTTTGCTATTTGGTGCACTTCTCATCGTGCAAACAGGCAGCATCTAAAGTTATGTTCACAAGTAGAACTAGAAGAGCACACAGAGAGCGCAGCCTCCGCCAAGGCCTTCCCTATCTGGCAATGTTAACGTTAAGACTTGAAGGGGCGTTCACATGAATTTTCCCAGTCGGGAACTAATGTTTCCGGTTATTCTGACACCTCATGAACACAGCACAAATGCCCTACCTTGCAATGTTACTGAAAGTGACAAAAAATTGATTTGGATCCACTCCAAAATTGAAAAGGTTCTTCCTTGGCCCGTGCTATACACTTCCCCAAGTCTCGTGAAAATCGGGCCAGCAGTTTTTCCGTAATCCTGCTGACAAACAAAAAGATAAACCGCACCAAAAGCATGACCTCCTCGAAAGAGTTGACAAATGCGTTTGGGAAATGAGCACAAAGCTGTAAATGCCAACTCTGAATTGCATTATTGTCTGTGCAGGATCCACACAATAGCAGAGATAAATCCAACAGCAAGCAGACCTTTTCCAAAACAAACCATCAGTCTTCTTCCTCATTTTCAGCGATGAGCCTCTGAGCTCCTGTTTGTTGTTCTGACTCTTTGTAACTCTCTGTCTTCTCCTTGTCAGAGAAAACCTGCCTAGTCGCTTTAAGTTCAAGGAGTACTGTCCCATGGTGTTCAGAAACCTGAGGGAGAGGTTCTGCATCGATGACCAGGACTACCAGGTAAGATCCTTCTGGTTACAGGACACGAACCAAATGAGGGGTGGGTAAAATAACACGCTTCGGCTTCATCCCGCTACTTTTCGGACAGAATATATTATTTGTCGCACTTCATAGATATTTTTCCTTTTGGTGTGTTGCTACACCCTTATTGTGTTTTTATATTAGGGCTGCACCATTAATCACATTTGTATTGAAATGGCAATATGGACTAGTGCAATATCCAAATCGCAGAGGGGTGCAATATTTGTTAAAGGCAAAATATGAGTCAAACCATTCTAAAATAAATTATTGTGGTGCTGCAGAGACGTCCTGGCCTACAAATCCTATCCTACGGACTAAAGAAAAAAATCTTTGTTTGGTACACATCCTCGCAAAAAAATCACACTTTTACACACATTTTTAGTTTCTTTCAATGTTAATAATTTTCAATGAGAATGATACAAAAATGATCATTACCTCTGATATTGTGAATCATATCGCAATATCCCTCAAAATAATCTCATTTAGATATTTTCCTCATATCGTGCAGCCCTATTTTATATTTCATTTTATTGTTACTTTTTGGGGGAAAGGGGTCTTGGGAAGTGTAAAATGTCTACTTTGACGTAAGGATATAACTGGATGTCTTTTTTTTTTGTTTTGTTTTTGGCAGAACTCTCTGACGAGGAGCGCCCCACTCAATAGCGACTCCCAAGGTCGCTTCGGCAACCGCTTCCTGTCCAGCTATGACCACCACTTTGTAATTAAAACCGTGTCCAGTGAGGACATCGCTGAGATGCACAACATCCTAAAGAAGTATCACCAGGTAGCCCACGGTTCAGCGTTAAAGTTTTTTTGTTTTTACTTGTACTCAGGCAAGTGAAAAAAAATTCTGCGTACCCAAAGGCGCTTTTAACTGGCTCCAATTTGTTTCTTTACTGAAAAATTTCCAAAAAATCAAACTTTGTCTAAAAAAAACAACAACTTGAAAGCATCAAAAACATAAAAGAAATGTTGAAAAAACCCATCAACTCAGTTCTTGATTGGCCAATGGCACATTCAAATCAAATCATTCAACATGCATTCTCCGACGGGGCAAGAATGATAACGTTGTTTACGATACGATGACCGATTTACTTGCCCGACGTGGCGTCTTACTTACCCCTGGGCCATCGGGCAACCCTTATTGTTGAACCCTGAAGCCCCCCCGTACCACCACACGGGATATAGAGTATTTTTGACTCAGTACTTCAATATTTGTAATGTGGTTACATTTTGGGTATGAAATGTGTGCTTTCTTACAGTATTGCATCTAAATGTTTATTGTCATATAGATGAAGTATAGAACTGAAATGTAGGAGCACCAGTCCATGAAAAATAATTTAAGATCTGCTTCCTTCATTTGCATCTAAAGTACCTCAAATGCTGCAGAACTGTTGGAATGCTGTGTTCAGTTTTAATCAGTTCATAAACTGTATATTTGATTCCTTACTCCCACACTTTTTTTTTCTTCCCGTTAAACTCTCTGCTTTCCTCCCCTGATTGGCTCCAGTTTATAGTGGAGTGTCATGGCAACACGCTGCTCCCTCAGTTCCTGGGCATGTACAGGCTAACGGTGGACGGGGTGGAGACGTACATGGTGGTGACCCGGAATGTATTCAGCCATCGCCTCACTGTACACCGCAAATATGACCTGAAGGTAGAACATGTTGGTTCACTGCACTACACAAACATGTGTCGCCCACCTACCTTTCATAGGATAGAACACACACACAGACACACACACACACACACACACACACACACACACACACACACAAAATACTAGAAGCACAAACTTCAGTCACACATTTGTGCAACAACATCCGTCTCTCTCATTACTCTTTAAATGATAAATGTGTGAAAATGTATATAAATTATGGATTTATTTAGGACTCTCCTCCAAGGGATTAGGTTAAATTTAAAAGTAATTAATGAAATAATTAAATAATTGGGGGGAGACCAGCTTCAATTTAATTTACCTACTGAAACAATTAGTCAATTAATCACTAAGGAAAATCAATATATATTTACAGTAGAGGCCAAAAGTTTGGACACACCATCTCATTCAATGCGTTTCCTTTATTTTCATGACTATCTACATTGTAGATTCTCACTGAAGGCATCAAAACTATGAATGAACACATATGGAATTATGTACTTAACAAAAAAGTGTGAAATAACTGAAAACATGTCTTATATTCTAGTTTCTTCAAAGTAGCCACCCTTTGCTCTGATTACTGCTTTGCACACTCTTGGCATTCTCTTGATGAGCTTCAAGAGGTAGTCACCTGAAATGGTTTTCCAACAGTCTTGAAGGAGTTCCCAGAGATGCTTAACACTTTTTGGCCCTTTTGCCTTCACTCTGTCTTTTCTGCATCGCACAAAGACACGGCGGTTGGAACCAAAGATCTCAAATTTGGACTCATCAGACCAAACCACTTAGCTGATTGGTTCTTGCCATAATATGAATTCTAACAGTTGTCCAATAGGGCTGTCGGCTGTGTATCAACCTGACTTCTGCACAACACAACTGATGGTCCCAAACCCATTAATAAGGGAACAGATTCCACTAATGAACCCTGACACGGCACACCTGTGAAGTGAAAACCATTTCAGGTGACTACCTCATGAAGCTCATTGAGAGAACACCAAGGGTTTGCAGCGCTATCAAAAAAGCAAAGGGTGGCTACTTGGAGGAATCTAAAATATGACATGTTTTCAGTTATTTCACACTTTTTTTGTTAAATACATAATTCCCTATGTGTTCATTCATAGTTTTGATTCCTTCAGTGAGAATCTACAATGTAAATAGTCATGAAAATAAAGGAAACGCATTGAATTTTGGTCTGTACTGTAGATATCAAGTAATTGTACAAGTCAAGCAAAAATGCCAAATATTTGCTTATTCCAGATTTCTCTGTTTCATATCATTGTAACTTTGATATATTTTGCTTTTGGACATTTTGGGATCTGAACAAATTAGAACATCGACTAAATAGATTTAAGTCAGAGCAATGCAATTTTAGGCGAAGGCTTATATATTGCTCACCTAATGTATCTGGATTTTGCAGTGATTATGGGCCATGGCAGTAGTTTAACAACACTGTTATTATGGGCACGTATAAATGTGCAATAAAGTCCAAAAATCAATTAAAGGAGAATTCAACCGATTTTACACATCAAAAGCTGTTTACAGGTCCTGGAGGGTACTCCTGCATGTGTGGAAGAAAAGTAGTAGAAATCCTTTTGTGGCTTCAGACGGAGCTGTGTTGGTACAATGGGTTCTGTTTGTCCTCATGCTTGAAAGCCAGGGCCAGACTGATAGAAGGGCTTCTACAGCATTTTTAAGTTCAGGACAATGTATTGACTGTGTCGGTAGTTTGAGGCAAATGAACAGAACCAACTAAATTGTACACTATACAGTTCTGTTCATCTAAGTTGTGAATGGTCATGAAAATTGTGATGTGGGTCTTTGAAAAGTCATAGAAAAAATCTGTTGCATAAAGTGTATTTTGGTGCATTTCTTTCTGACTTTTTTCCTTTTGAAATACTAGATTATTTTACCTCGTCAGGCCTCTAAAAATCCCTCTTTAGTTAAACTGCTGACATTTCATGTTTACACTGAGGCCATAACCTTTGACGAGGGGTCCCAAGTAGACATTGCTTAATTTTAAGGGCTCACAGGCCAAAAAGGGTTGGGAACCACTGCGTTAGACTGACCCACCCACCATCTACTCAGAAGTCTGCTGTTACTCAACTGATAGCAGGAATAACATATAAACCTCAGGAAATGTAAAGAAGTGTCTACCCTATAACATATTAAAACATGAAAAAAGCTGAGTCAATGTATTTGTTTGCAAATAAAAAAAAAATCACCTTATTTGGATATGTATTTATTTTAGACCAAAAGTATTCAGTGGATAACCTTATTTGTTACCTGTCTGATAACCAGAGAACCATACTGTCATGTTTATTATTGAAGATGATATGTGTGTCTTTTATGTAGGAAAATATTTGTTCAGGCAGCATCTAATTTGTTGGGGTGAGATCAAAGTAAAACGTCACCCATTGTTTTTCATGTAATGATAAAAAACATTGTAAATGGTAAAATCATATACATTCTGCATATACTACTACGTACTGTATACTATATTACTATAGCATTAGTGCGTAACTTTTTGATATTAATGAACGTCCGTTACATTCAACCCATTGCCAAATGAGTTGCTACAAAGCTAATTAAGACTATCAGCTCCACCCAACTCTCTCTGGATTTCTCCGTAGGACTATGTTCAGAGGATTGGGGCGTCCGGTAACTTTCCCCCGCAGAAACTCGAGTGAAGATAATGACCTCTTCTGAAGAGTCCTTCATGTTTTTTTAATCCTCCGTGTCGTCCTTGGCTACTAGCAACTGTGTGGAGGGGTGAGGGGGGTGCGCGTCTTGTATCATGTGGACACACCGACAGTTTTGTTGTCATTAACTTAGAATTCCTCATGGGGGAGACAGAAACTATGCACTATAGCTTTAAGCAATATACTCAGTAAAAGGGCACGTATGTATTTGAATAGGGAAAAGGTCATACTCTTCTGGTAAAATTAGCAGGAGAGTACAAATCGAGCTAATCAATAAAGCATTCTGGGTTTGTGCTGAATATTATGGTGCACGGTTTCCCCACCGGTCGTTATAACTGCTTCTTTACCCTCCCCCTAAAAGAATCCTTTATAGCATAAGCCTCTTTTCCTGCCAAGTATTCTCTGGAGAAAACAACCTTACCTTTCCAATATTGACATTTTAAAAATGCACTATACTAACAATTCCTCAGATGTTTCTTGATCTGCTTTAAATTAATTCTATTTTTATCCCTATTTTCCTTCATTTTTAGGGTTCTACGGTCTCGAGGGAAGCCAGCGACAAGGAGAAGGTACGTTTTATTTCTGTGCAGCGATGGCTGCTGACATGACGGGACAGAAATAAACGCCCTTAGCTCACCCGAGGCAAACTTGTCAAAATGAGCTAAAAGTACGTTTTAAGTAAACCGGTGTATTCTGGTAGTAGTTTTGCACTGGTTTTCATGTAGTCAGTGTGTGATACTCTTGTTTTGTTGGTTCATATGCGCTGTTGAATACCGACAAATGTCAGCTGTTGGATTGGAACATTATCTGTTCCGTGAAACTAGAAATCACTGAATTGAATTGATTACAGAACATTTACGACTGTGACTTGTAACGCTTAGCAGCAGTATCTGTATCTTGCAGATGTGGCTCTGTGGCCTCTAATCATCATTACTAACATTTCTGCTCCGGTTTGATAGCTAAATACTTCCCCTCTCTTCAGGCTAAAGAACTCCCCACTTTTAAAGACAATGACTTCCTGAATGAAGGCCAGAAGCTGCAGATAGGAGATGACAACAAGAAGTACTTTTTGGAGAAGCTAAAGCGGGACGTTGAGGTAAGAAACACTTCCAGGTTTTCATCCGGTTTTCTGTAGAATTGATCAGCTTCAAAGCATAGTGTGGCCCCTTGCTTTGCTTAGGCTCTTCTGACTGTCCCTCATTGTACAAACAAAATAAGTGCTCCACCACAATGAGGTGATCTGTATGAGCAGCTCAGAATTAGTTTTACATGTAACAACTCACCATCTTTGAATTGCTCTTAAAGGGTAGTATAGTTTTTTTTTCTCATCCTGGACCCTATTTTTGAAATTGGTCCAGTATTAAGCGTTTAAGCTGTAACCGGCAGCCACAGACCAGGCTGCAATGTAACCCTATGGGGCAAATGTGCATCGTCCGTTTGGTCCACTAAAAGGCCAAACTGACGATGCACATGCTACTGAAAAGCTCAGATTATTATTCTAAGTGTCTGACAACATTATGGAAAGTTCCACACAGCGATAGGCCTTTTTAAAACCTTTGTAAGACCTTTCTGTTTAACCAGAAACAGCTCTGAGGTCGCTAGCGCTGAACCCACCAGACTCCATTTAAAATAACAATACTTTTAGCGTGTATAGAGCCAACATATTTTCACATGTAAATCTGTAAACTGTTTATTTCAACCAAAACTAGAGTTGTGATGGTTGGAAAAGTGGAAAGACGACCCAAAACGGCTTTTCATAGTTAGGGCCCGAGCGCCGACAGCAGCGAAGGCCCTATTGAAACTGAAGGAATTATTGTTTCTTTCTATTATTTTCCTGTCAAATGAATTGCCTTATTGAGGGGCTTAACATATTCAAAAACTCACCAAATTTGGCGGTTGCATCAGTTCTGGTGAAAATGTACGTATTTTAAGGGTTTCGGGAATAGGCGCACAAAAATGGCTCGCTAGCGCCCCCTAGAAAGTTAAGAAAATTGAGCCCCTGCAGTGCGTTTAACGTAGACTCACAAAACTTGGTACACATATGTAACATGTCAAGATGTACAAAAAACTTCATTAGAGCCATACCCTAAAGCCAACAGGAAGTCCGCCATTTTGAATTAAATGTTCGAAATTAGTGCGATTTTGGCCATTTCCACATGAACACATCCACTACTTTAACGAATTCCTCCTAGAGATTTCATCCGATGGACTTCAAACTTGGTCTGTACCATCCCAACACCTTAACGATGAAAAGTTATTAAAAGAAAAACTTTTCGTCAGACGGTGTGGGCGTGGCATGGCGGTCATTTTGAGTGTTTAGCGATGAACAAAGAAGTTGTTGTAACTTGAGTGTACGTTGTCGTATCTGCCTGAAATTTCTCCCGATTGACAAGGGTCCAGGCCTGAGGACACCTACAGGCCAAAATTGATTTTTCTTTTGGTCATAGCGCCCCCCGCTGGCATCAAGAAATCTGCCTTATATGACAAACATCATCCGATTTACATGAAACTCAGAATGTGTGGTCTACATGTGATACTGAGCCGCCCCCTATACTTTAACCACGCCCACTTACTCAGGCCCCGCCCCATTCATAACATTTGAACCGTTTAAGGTAGAGTCTCGTGGGAGGTGTCATTGAACTCAACAGAGACTTCATTCTTCATTGGTGATGGTTTTACCTGCCCCCTAAGCTTTAGCCACGCCCCCTTTCATAACATTTGAACCGTTTAAGGTTGACCCTTGTGTGAGGTATCAATGAACTCAGCAGAGAGTTCCTTCTTCATTGGGGATGGTTTTGCCCACCCCCTAAGCTTTAGCCACGCCCCCTTTTAGAACTAATAACCCGTTTCATGTAGACCCTTGTGTGAGATATCATTGAACTCAGCACAGACTTCCTTATTCATTGGTGAGGTTTGGCCCACCCCTATGCTTAAGCCACCCCCCCATTCATAAAACCTTACCCATCTAAGGTAGAGTCTTGTGTGAGGTATCATTGAACTCAGCACAGACTTCCTTTTTAATTGGTGATGGTTTGACCCGCCCCCTACGCATTTGCCACGCCCCTTTTCACAGCTAATGAACCGTATGACGTAGAGTCTTGAGTGTGAGCTACTCGGCGGGGTGTTCCCTTTTCATTGTTGACGATTTGTGGTGTCTGAGTGCCGCACAAATGCACGGTCGCAAGGAGCGGCGTCTGCCGGTAACCCCGACGCGAGCAGAGGCGCGAGGGCCCGTCCATCGCTGCTCGCAGCTTTAATTTTATTTTGTGTCTGTTGACTTTGAATGAAGTGTATTTTACGATGCTAAAGTTACTGTTTATTTACATGGAGTCTGGTGGGTTTAGTGAACGCAATTTTGCAGATGTTTTTATGTTTAAAAAAAGGATCTTACTCTTTAACAGAAAGGTCGACCTCCTTAGAAATCCTTTCCATAATGTTGTCAGACACTTAAAATATTAATCTGAGTCTGTCAGTGGCAAAACCAGCACTTTTGTGAACTTAAATAAAAGCTGGACAGTTGCCCTGTTAACTTACATTGTAGTCAATTAATACTGGACCAATGTCAAAGATTGTTGTTCCCATCAGTCACTTAGACACAGAAACATAGGAACATAGGGTTGAAAAAAAACGTTAAAATTGTAAGAAATGTCTATTATTTGATTTATTTTGGGTAGTCTGGGTATCAAACCTCAATACTGTGAATGGGTTTTGTCCAGATGTGACAATCTGTGTGTGTGTGTGTGTGTGTGTGTGTGTGTGTGTGTGTGTGTGTGTGTGTGTGTGTGTGTGTGTGTGTGTGTGTGTGTGTGTGTGTGTGTGTGTGTGTGTGTGTGTGTGTGTGTGTGTGTGTGTGTGTGTGTGTGTGTGTGTGTGTGTGTGTGTCAGTTCCTGGCAACCCTAAAGATCATGGACTACAGTCTCCTGGTGGGGATCCATGACGTGGACCGGGCCGAGCAGGAGGAGATGGACGTGGAGGGCGTGGGGGAGGAGGAGGAGTATGACAACGACGGAATGGGTGGAGGCGTGCTCACCGGCTCGTTCGGCACGCCCCCCGACAGCCCCGGAAACCCTCTCAACTGCGGGGGATTCTTCGGCCCTGGGGAGTTTGACCCCTCTGTGGACGTTTACGCAATCAAGAGCCACGACTGTGAGGGCTGCCTTTGACATCCGTCTGACTTACTGAATCGAGCTGTAGCTTTAAATAAAGCATTGTGCCAGCTGGTTAGATGATGAGCTTGTCCGTCAACAAAAAATTTAAATAAGATGCATAATCTTGATATTTATATTGTTTAGTTTTACTTTGTCCTTATATTGCAGACTATCTTTATCAGCCAGATTAAGAGCACTTAAAACTACGGAGTAGAACAGTCAAAGCTGTAGCAGTAGAAGTGTGTGTCCTGTACAGCCACAGCAGTCTTGACGGTGTGTTGTCAGGTGCCAGTGAAACCTCGTGATGTGTTGTTCTTGTGCTAGGTGCTGTGAAGAAGGAAGTGTACTTCATGGCTATCATCGACATCCTCACGCACTATGATGCTAAGAAAAAAGCTGCACATGCTGCCAAAACTGTGAAACACGGGGTGAGACGACATCATCGCTACATCACTATTCTTCGGCCTGTGGCTGCACATACAAAACGGCAGATTAAGAAGGCCCAACATGTTATTTCTAACGTTTAAATAAGTCAATAAGACATGTTGAATACATCATGTAAAATACATATTTTTAAAGCAATGGATTAAGTAATTTCATATTTATTGAATCATTAAAACTCAATTCAATAATATGATGAAATGCCTTTTCATCATTCTTTGTTCAGATTACCGGCACTTTATTGGAGTTCATTGTTATTTCAAAATTTCCTTTTTCATAAGTTTGTTTTTATAAGATGGTTATTGTATTGTACCTGCTCATTGTATTTGTTTATTTTTTTTTTACAGCAGTAGCATCTAGCTTGTTATTTCACTATAACTTGAACATTATTGATGCTTTAGCTAACGTTTGGTTGCGGAGCTTGCTCAGAGAGAGACTGGGAGCATGTGATTGGCTGAATGGTGAGACAAAAATGACAATAATGATGACTTCAGTTTTAAGACTTTATTCTCAGGTCATAGGGCCCCTGGAAGGGCATTTCACTCCATGCAACACAAAGAATAATGGAAATCTACAGTATTATTGTGTTTTATATTGCGTGTTGCTCCATCTGTCTAATTGGCTGCCTCTTTTCGTTCTGTTTCTCAGGCGGGGGCCGAGATCTCGACGGTGAACCCGGAGCAGTACTCCAAACGGTTCTACGAGTTCATGTCCAACATCTTATCATAGACTCCTCTCCCAGGCCAGCCAGTCACTTCCTGTCATAGATCTGTCAAATGCCACGCACTTATTTCTCGTCTCCCTCACCTCAGTGTAGGTCCGTCTACCCCCATTTAAAAAATAAAAATAAAAAATAACTACCAGTATCCTCCCACAGCCAGCACCAGTCTGGCAGGAAGGATGCGCCGAGCCTGTTACATTGTCCCACACAAACCACCTCCCCGGCTCCCTCATCCACTGCAAGGAAAACTCGTTAAAACCGCTCACTGAATTCGGAACGACATCCCGATAACCTAAACCTGTTTTTCAACTTTTTCTGCCTCCCAGTCCTCCTCAGCCGCCTTGTTACTCGTCACGCCAGGACAGAAACTGTCTCACTAATGCCTTGAACGAGTGTCCGCTTCAGCAGTTAGCAGTCCGTTAGTACAGTCTCCTTGGTTTCTGTTCATGTCGTCGTCGTTCTTATGATTTCTATTAGACACACACACACACACACACACACACACGTAAACAACTTGAACAGATGCTGAATGGTCAGATTGCATGACAAAACTCTTTGACAGTCGCCTTTCGGCTTCTCTCTCTGTAACAAAAGAATTCAAAGTACTGCTGACAAATTGGAACGACAGGGGATAAACACATTAATATATAATGGTGTACAAAGTAAACTAATGCAATATCAAAAAAAATGCATGGCTGATGTGTACATGAGACTCCACCAGTAAGTCGAAAACATCAAACCACTGAACTTAGCATCTGAGTGTTACGACTAAAACGACAAAAAAAAGAAAGCAGAAGAAAAAAAAATTGATGTTTGAATTGATGAATGTTACGTTGCCATATTGTTTTTGAATATTTTTGAAATTTTAACAGTGAGCTTGGTGGAGGTTGGTGTAAGAAAAGAAAAATTCACATAAAAAGGGGAATTCTTCAGCAAAAACTTGTTTTATTACCATAAGGATCATTTTTATATCTTGTTTACATTAATGTAGCAATTTTGTGTTTGTATACAGTATTGTTTTGTTACCAACAGACATTAGGAAAAAAGGTTACTTGAAAATGATTCATTGCATATTAAAGGGAGTTTTATCTTGTTTTTTGGCTATTTCTTCAGTGACTGTCCCTCAAATGTGTGTCAAACAGTTGTACAGTAACAAATGTTTTTATTTAGGTCACGTGATCAACAAGCAAGCTATCTCCATGACAACTGACCTAAACTCCATCTACCAAAGGAAGACTGAGGTGCAGTAAAACTCCAGAAAAAGCTAGTAAGTGGACCCTGAGTTAGGGTGTCAAAACACCACAAAACAACCCATTAAGGGGAACTCAAGTCATTTCATATTGCACTTCTGTAGACTTTGGGGAGATTTTACAAAGAAAGTTCAAAATTGAAGCAGCAGATGCCAAAATATCCCAGCGCTTAGTGCCTAGTATGGGTCAAATTCCAAAAAGGCTGCATTATACACTTTCCATTACGCAGAATTGACAGGACCTCCCCTGCAGGCAAAATGTCCTAAGTGTTAATAGTCTGGATGCTACTTACTGACTACCTACCACTAGTTTGACACGCTGTTAAAACCCTTGTGTTGACTTGGGGTCACAATTACCCTTTTTCAATTTGTTTTATATCAGAAAATATGGGACGTAGAAATGAGCGCTGAAAATGTGTAGAAGAAAAATGTAACCATTTTAAAACATTGGAAAAAAGCAAAAACTGAAAAAAAGGCGTCAAAAGGTTGATGGGAAGACAAGGGTTAAACTGAGTTAAGTTTCCGTAACGTACTCCAAACCTTTGTTGTTTTTAACTGGTGTACAGTCCAAGCCAGCTGTAATATAAAATAAAAAGGTTAAAGTTTTTCGGGTGGGCCCACCCTGCTGGTGCTGTCTGTTTCATTTTAATTTCAGTTGCCAAGACTTACTTGGCAACTGAAACTGAATGAAAAAGATCTGAAAAGTAGTGGTAGTGTAGTGCAGTTCTTCCCCCAATAACATCAGTCAAGTTCAGTGCTTAAACCTATGTTGATTTATTGAAGAAAAAAAGACAGTACAAGCATTTTTATACAAAACATCCGTGTTGAAGTGTGGGGAGAAACAGAAGCTCTAGTCCATCCTGGCTTTAAGGGTCCGTGTGGTGATCTTGTCTTTCTCGCTGCCACAGAAAAGAAAAAGTTGTCACTCACTGCAAACAGTCATTGCTCCTAACCTTTGCATACTGTACTTAATCACTCAACTTACATGACATGTACAACGACTCCCATACCGGACACTGCATCTCTATCAACTGCATTCAGCATGGCCTGGGAGATTGTCTCAAACAGGTCCTCGGGTTCCTGCACCATCAAAAACATAAAACGCCCGTGATTTTTTTGAACTGAAGAATACCTGTGGCCAGAATAACTGAACCCTAGGTAGACCTCACATAGTGCACAAGGATGAAAACTAGCTACTATTGTACAAATGTCTTAAACAGCCAAAGATTTAGACCTCCAGTAAAGTTGAACGCTGTGTTGAAACCATCAGTTGTGTGAACAAACCATTCTGATCTTGTAAATCTTTGCCCCAAAAGTTAGATCTTGATAATTTTACCAAAAAGCTAGTAGTAACTTGCTCTCACGGCTGCAAATAATAATATACTAGGCTAAAGCCTATATGACGTGTAATTATGGTCAGATCTTGTGCCTGTCTGAAGCGATATTGAAGTGCTATTGATAAGCGTTGTGATTTACGCACCTACAGCACCGGCTATTTCTTGGGCGGCTTTCCTTCCCATTTTAGGAAGCAGCGAATGTAATGCGTTTTGCCCACTTATGCGGGACCGCAGTTGTTAGGTTAGGTGAAGCCGGGTAACTGAAAGAAATCCAGGACATGTTGATCTGGATTCATAGTACAGGCCTCAGGTCACGGCATGTTTCTCCCACATACAGCAGCATTGATTACTGTGGTTACTGCAGTGACAAGATATATCTGGCTCTACTAGTAGTGTTGAAAATGTTCAAGCGATACCCAGCCCTAGAAATAAACTAAAAATAAAGTTGTCTAAAATAATGCAATAACTTGAAATTTAAAGATAACAGCATTATTTACTAAAAGGCCTGGGACAGACGAGGAAAGAGAGAGGTTAAAGACTAATAGGCTATTTTACCATCTGTAGACCAGGACAGTAACTCAGTATGGGGCAATTTAATATACTGTCAATGTCATGTAGGATCCTGCAAAGAACATATACTTGCAAAATCAGCGGAATACTCATTTGCACATAAATAAACTGGTAGTAACTTTTGTTTAGCAGCCTGCACGCAACCTACAGGCAGAAGAGAGGCCTTCAAACTCCACACACTACTTACCATGTCTGGCTCCCACAAAGATTCACACATGCCGTACATCTGCTCTGAGCAGGTGCCGCTCACAACAAAGTCTTCTGTCACCATGGGGCAGCCAATCAGATCCAAGGAGCAGATAAATGGCTCTGAGGTTTTGGGATCTAGCCCGGCAATCACCGGCTCGATGTAGTATGGCCCAAACCTAATGAAACATATTAACCAGTTGATCTTTTACCTTCTATGCAAGCATTTATGCCTACAGTATATGGGCAAAGGCGAATGGTGCAGCTTGTAAGTTGGACATACAGTAGTTCTTGAGTACACTAACGTGGGTCTGTATTAAGGTCAGTGCACTAACCTCCTTTCATACAACAGGTTGGACACCATGCTCATGAAGGTCTTGGGCTTGATCTGGCGACCCTCCTTTAGCTCATACAGGTTCAGTCGGAATTTAAGCCTCTGGGATCTACACAAAACGTAAAGACATCCATCACTCTTGAGACATTTTACATTTCATGATACTTTAAAAAGAAAAGTCACAGAGAATGCTATTTTTTACTATTTCCTAGGTTTGACTAACAGCTTTGCTAATACCACAGTTTCCCCTAAATCGTAACGGTAGAGTCTGCAACTACAACACTATGTCGTTCTCAGGGATACATTGTTAATGTGGTATTGAACTTAAGACTCCTGGCTTTCTCTGCAGTAGTGTTGCCCTGATTTTCCACTGGGCACACCTGAAAATAGACCTAGCGGAGCCGTGGCGCGGCTGATGGAATATCAAGCATTGACTTGAATCGCTTCAATTGCTGGCGGGGGCCGCGGCGCATCCGGAAAACAGCGCAGATGCGCCCAGTGGAAAATAGGAGTTAGTCTTTCCAATTGACCTTTTTCACAGCACACGATATTGTAGGGTTGACTATTGGCGTTTTCACAAAATATGTACACAATTAGTTTTGATAAACAGACCTTTTTCACAGCAGACATGTCATAGTAGGAAAAGCACAGGTGTGTTCAAAACCATTAATGATGGCTGCATTCCACTTAGTAGAGGCCCTGGTATTGTGCATGCTGACTCACTGAAATATCTTACTGGGACACTTGATGGAATTGAGCCATCGTTAAGGTTATCAATTTCTGCTGTGCTTTTCCTACTATGACAAGTCAACATGTCTGCTGGGAAAAAGGTCCATACATAGGATCTGAAAGTTGTCGAAGTCATTTTGTGAAACTTCAAAGACCACGTTGAGGTTAAACACACTCACACTGTCTGAACATCAGTGGCCAGTCCAGCCAGCCCGATGTAAAGCTTATCTCCCATGGGGAAGATCTTCTGGAAATCTGTGGTGACCATCTGAGCCTGAATGCCAAATCTCCGGTCTGCTGCTATCGCCACACAGTTCTTCCCCCGCATGGCCATGACGGCCCCTCCATTATAGGACATAATAGACTGGAAGAGGAAGAAGAAAGGTAAGTAGTCAAAGCTGAAACAATTAAATGATAAATCAATTAGTCAATTGACAAATGTATCCGCAACATTCAATCAATTAATATAGTCAGTAAGGCTCCATGAGATGTAAGCGTGTTTGAACTTTTTCTGATATTTTACTGACCAAACAATCAATTGCTTGATTAATAAAAAGGCACATTCATAAACCATAAATAAAAGTGAATAAGTTCAGTTGAGGCCTTATGATGGAGCATAGAAGATTCACAATACAAGAATAAAAAAGGCAGAAATAAGAATCTGAAACACAGGCCACGAATATATGTGTGACATACAAATAATATATAATACGTTTGCTCTCAAAATAGAATATGGTAATCTATTTGTTACATCATATGTTTAAAAACTAAAAAACGTGTTCGTTTAACATCAGGATTATTTCTAACCCACCTATGTAGCTAAACAACGAACAGTGATTTCAAAGAACTCAAACTGTAACGTTAACTAACTAAAGAAATAACAGGAACATAATAGCTGTAGCTAGTTATAGGGCATAAACAGTGGCCCATATCACGCCTGATACATACAAAATGATATTTAGGTAAAAACGTCTGACTAACGGAGTTGTTAACACAATGTAGCGGTTTGTTAGTTTTCTGCTGACAGTATTTGATGTAGTCTATGACAGTAACGTAAGTTATTAGCTTTAACGCTATGTTATCCCGTTGCTAGCTGTTAGCTACATTTAGTTGATGCTTCAGCCAACCAAGCTGACAATGTCTAATCCAACGTCAGCTAATGGTGACACAAACAGAGCTAACGTTACAGCAGTTCGCCTACCTCGGTTAAAGAATGAAAATGCCATTTAAAGTGAGTTCAGGAAAGGATATTAACCCACCGTACACAATACAACGTTAGCTCATGTGCAGCTAAGTAAGCTAACTTTAAGTATTTAGCTAGCTTTCCGGCTATCGCCGGCTACTATCATCATGTATTCTTCTGTGACGTTAAATTAAACTAATTGTAAACGTAAGGAACCAAGCGTTAGTTCTCAGAGAATATTAGCTAACGTTAATTTTTGTGAGCATGCTAGATATGCCTATTAGCTAACCTTAGCAACATTAGCTTAGCTCTTGCAACTGCCTTGTTAACTAGCTAGTTAATTTTGGCATTTTACCTAAACCACTATTCGCTTATGATCAAATGTTAGGTGTTCTTACCATCGCGAAGGCGTTGCAGTATGTTCCCTAATGCTAGAACTTGCAAACTCCACTTCTACTTAGCTAATATGAATGACTGCTCGTTACTTTCCAGAATGACTACACGATTTAGAAGAAACACAGAGATCAGACTAGCTTGATTCTGCTACGACATCTCTTGCGCAGAGCTCATTGGCTGGATGAACGGCACTGATGTAAAGCGCAGCTGTCATTGGAGGATATGGCCAAAGGCGAACCGTGAATGCATAGTTTGTTCGAGGCGTGTTAAAGTGAAATTAAAACCGGGAGGTTTTTTATTTTTTTTATTTTTGAAGATCTTTTTAAAACTGGATTGTCACTGCCAAGCAGTCTTGTATAAAATACTTGGAAGCAATACTTTAGTAAAAGTACAAGTATCTTACTAGAAAATGACTTTGGTAGAAGTTGAAGTCACCTTTTTAGAGCACTACTTGAGTAAAAGTCTTAAAGTATCAGATATTTACTGTAAGTTAGTATCAAAAGTAATTTTATGATATTAAATGTACTTAGTAAAAAATAAAAATAAACCTTTGATTATGAGCTTTGTGGCTTCCTCATAGTGAAACATAATATTCAGGGTTACCACACCTTCTTAAAGATCAAATTCAAAGTCTGACATTAATAAAGAGAAAAACAGAAAGAGAATTTACATCTTTTGTTCACTCCAACATAAGAAAACATTTCTTGCAAGTAACGAAGAAGCTTAGGGGAAATGTAGAGGAGTAAAAGTCAACATTTTATTTAGGATATATAAGGGCGTAAAAGTGAACATTTCCAGAAATCTAAATGAAGTACAGCTACGTGGAAATTCTACTTAAGTACAGTAACAAAGTATTTGTACCTAAATGTATTAGCACCAATGAGGGTATGAGTAATAAAAAACCTACTTCTCAAGACTTTTACAAGCAAATTAAATTCTCACTGTACATCCTGATATCCTGTTCAAAAAAGTTTTGTCACAGACAACAAAATAGAGGCCATTTGTTTTGTGTGACCTGCAACTGTTTTATTAATAAAGCGGGTGTTGAGGTAAATACTTGGCCAAGTATATGTTTGAAAGTGTGTTTTATCTAGCAGTATCTGAATGACAGAGTATCCCCAGTGACAACATATGTTTATTTCAATACGCGAAAACAAATAATGGAGGTCTGGAAATATGTTTTTTTTATTACATTTGCAACTCACATGAGTACACCAAGTAACAAACCTATGCTACAAAAACCTTATTAGATAAAAGCAGGTCCTATTATACTGTAAAAACTAAAACAATATACTGTACAAAGTCCAGATCACATGAATCTTAAAGGGGTATTGGCTTTTAAGAAAAGTGACTAAAACAGATTAGCCATCATAGTCTGAAATATAAATTAAGTTACCATTGTGGAAACTATTTTTCAAAATAGAAACCACAGTTAGGCATGGGGCCATGTAGTTCCTTGTTTGATCGCCTGACACCATCCATCCTCGTACACATCTGCTTCAATACATTAAAGAGACAGATAAAGGTGTGGGTGGCTTAAGGTCCTTGCACACGGAGTCCGAAATGTTCGGGCGTTAATAAATAAATACGACCTCACATTGTGTCAATTGGGTTTACACACTACCTCCGAAAAATTAAATCCCTCATAAAAAAAAATCAAAATGGGTTACATTTTCTGCGTTTTTTCGCTTCCATAGAAAGCTTTTTCCTGTGTTTTGACAAGGAGAAGGCACGAGCCTATCCAGAAATGCAGCACAGAAAGGCGCTTGCAGAGTGCAACGTATCATTTCATAACTCAAGATAGTCTGTCAACAGGTCAGATGGTAGTATCCAGTAGGATGACGAGGAAGAGAATGAATAGAGGGAGAGGGGAATATGAGAACACAGACAGAAAAAGGAGAGCAACAGTGTAGTGATGGCGACCGAGAGAGAGAGAGAGAGAGAGAGAGAGAGGGGGCAGCGCAAATCTTTCAGAGCGACGGCAGAGTCACTCAATGTGCAAGGTTTCTGTTTGGGACGAATTTTTAGGAAGACGGGATAAAAAAAAAAAACGCATACCATAATTTTGGACTCGGTGTGAAGGACCTTTACTCTTGCCAAGGCCTTTTTTTTCCCCCAATCAGTCCAGTTTATCTGTATGATACACGTGTTGAGTCTTCATCTCTTCATGAAATTGTCCAGGGAGGCTGCAGTCCTCTGAATGGAGTGGATGTTCCTCTTCACCCGGTCCTCTACCGAAGAGCTGGCAGCACTCTCCAGCTTCATGTTACTGCAAGAGGGAAAGAGGAGTGTTACTGGAGCTAAAAAAAAAATTAAGCATGCAAGACTGTACTGACCTGGACGCATTCAAATCCCTCATCAAAACAAAGCTCTCTTCAGATTAGCCTTCCGCCTACAATAGTGTCACATAGTTGCCACTGGCAGGTACTAGTTTTATTGTTTCAAGTGCTTTTTATATGCTTGTTTTATGTGTTGGTAGTTCTTCATCGGTTTTTAATGTGCTGCTTTTACTGTTAAGTGTCTTTGAGTACCACGTAAAGTGCTATGTAAATAAACTGTATTAAGACATCAGTGGGATATTATGTGTGGATTTAAGACTGAATAATAATAATAATAATTTAATGATAGTAAAATCCCACAGTCACACCCTTGGCTTGTCTCCGTGTCGCTCAGAAACTTACTGAATGAAGCCAGCGTGGCGGTCATGCTTGGCATTTTGTTCCCGCTGCTTTTCCTGCTCGTCCTGCTTCTTGTATCTCCTCACGTTGTTCTCCCGGTCCTCCTCCCTCTGCTTGGCCTGGTCCATCATCTCCCGCCTCTTGCGCTCCAGCTCCTCTGCAGAGAGCTTCCTACATCAGACAGAAAAAAAAATAAAACATGGGGAAATTATTGCTCCATTCAGCGTGGGTGGCGATTAAGACAATACAAGGCTCTGAAAAACAGAATTTTAAAAAAAAGATGTTTTCTGATTGCCTTAACCTAGAATTGTATTATGCTTACTGTGACTTACCCATAGTCAGAGTAAGCATAATTGTTACGATAAGCGGAGTATGACTCAGAATATGTATTCTACAAAAAAAAGACAGAGATATGGACATAGGCGCAGATTTATGTTTTCCTCCGTGGTTGCACACCCTTTATTAAAAAAAAAAAAAAAAAAAAAAAAAAGTAGTCAAAACATTTCAGAACCTTAGGAAATGGACAGCGGCCGACATGAACACGCGCCTATTAACTCGATAATAAAGCCGTAAAGTAGGCTTTCAACTCAGGACAGTGCCACTGTATAGTGGGGGGATGGAGGAGGGGGGTCACTTAAGAGGCGTTTTCATCTGAGATAGAGACGCTGTGATTGGTGGATAGAATATGGAGCAGGGGACTGACAGCGACATAACCAAAAGCACTATGACAGATGCTCCACTTAGCACCAACTGCAATGTTTAATTTTAAATGAATGGAGCCTACTGGAGGTCTGGCACACGTTGGTACTCCGTATTGGCGCCTATGGATATGGCAGCAATATAACAGAGGATTTAAGATTGTATACAGGGAAACTCCAACACTGTAATCTAGCCTAATGAGGAATGGGGGACTTCAGTCATCAGCACAAAACTGAAAGATGAATGGCACACTTTCAGTAGGAAGCAAGAAATAAATCTTAATTTAAAAACTAGGGATTGACCAACTATCGGCCTGGCCGATTATCTGGGACGATATCAGGCAATTTGCTGATTAGGTGTATCAGTGTTTAAATTTACAGATAAACGATAAAGTTAATTATTAAAACGTGTGCTACTTTGACTCTGCTACAGCTCTGTAAGCAGTCTGCAACACCTGCAATGAACTTTTAGCATGTTTAGACTTCAGGAAGCTATTTTTGTATTAATTTATTGATTTGGCTGTATTGGATTTTTTTTTGTGCTTCAGTTTTATTACACACTTGCCTGAAGCATTTAAACAAACTTTTGTGTTGGAGTTTGTAACATTCCAAAATGTTAATTTTGACCGAAACATTTTCATTTGTACTGTAAAAGCGTATCGGTTCCAAATATCTCTTGTCGGTTTCATTAAAGGGGTGATAGAATGCAAAACTGATTTTACCTTGTCATAGTTGAAAAACGACAGTTTGGTGGGTAACTAGGACATACATAGAACCTCAAAGGCACCTCTTTCCTCTGAAAACGGGCAAATCTCAACGAGCCGCCAAGTTGACGTCAACTCGGCCGCTCCTCCTCATCTGGCTCTAGTCTCTCTCTTTGTCACGCCCCAACATTTACATAGACTACACAACTGACCTGAGATCAGGTAGTCTTCTAAATCTAAGTTGCACAGATCTAATGGGGTATGTAACATTGGTTGGGCTGAAAATGGCCTGGTGGATATTTTATTGGCCTTTAGCATCCCTGTGTTTTGGCCCTATTTGTAACAAGAGTTTTTCTTCCAAATATGGTATGCTCATGAATATTTAGATGAGCTGCGCGCTGATTGGTTGAGCAAATCCCCATAAACACACATTAGAGACGAGACAGCAGCTCTCATATTCCAGACGCTGCAATGTTTCGTTACAAAATTCACTTCTGAAACTTTTATGCGAGAAATCAACTATGTAAAGCTCAAATATGGGCTGTTTTATGAAAATTTATGGCTAATTGCAAATTGTGTCCGACTGAGTGTCGGAGTTCAGCGGCCGGTGCTGCCTGGGTTGCTACATCGCCGCTCTGCCTGTACTCCGTCACAGACCCCGGCCTGCTGTGAGCTTGATTGAGCTCTGTCACGGCCGGCAGCCCGCGGTGCTCAATACCCGCGCAAATTCACCCTTTCTGGGTGACTGGACTACCAAACGCCGGTGCCCTGACAGAGCTCCAGGGCCTGCAGCTCGCTGCTCTCCCTACCCTCTTCCTGCTAAATGGCCGGTGTGTGTGAGTGAGAGCGCGATCAGTGAGCTTGTTACGCCCACAATCTCTTACCACAGGTTCCAGTTAATCTTATAATGGATATGCTCGTTGAGTTATTTAAACAAACAATCGGGGAAATAAACGCCTCTTGTCCGTGAGTCTCATAGATAGAGCCCGCGGTGAGCTGGAGTCCATCAATGACAGCTAGCTAGCCTCCTCCTAACGAGACCTCTGAAATTCACAAAAATGCATTAAATCTAAATCGGACAAGTGTTAGCTAAGCTTTGTAAGACCTTGGGGGAACCTGTAATATAAGTGCCGTGACGAAATTGTAACTGTAAATATGCTATAGTTATGCCGAAAGTGTAGCTAGCTAGCCGCGATCTTTCCCCATTGTATTGAATGGGACACATAGCAAGCTAGCTGCTCCTCCTAACAAGACCCCTCTGGTTTATAAAAATGCCTTAAATTGAAATTGGACACAACTGTTAGCTTTGTAAGACCTTGGGGTAGCTGTAATATAAGTGCCGTGACAAAATTCAAACTGTAAATATATTATAGTTATGCCGGCAGCCGGCCGCGGAGCCCTGGTAGTGCAGTAATCCACAAAGGGTGACTTTGCCCTGGGTATGGAGCCCAGCAGGCTACCGCTTTCTCGTCAGACTTTGTGGAGCTCCTAAAGTCTGACACTCTTACCAAATTTACAATTAGCCATACATTTTCGTAAAATGGCCCATATTTGAGCTTTATATAGTTGATTTCTCGCATAAAAAAGTCTCAGAAGTGAATTTGGTAACGAAACATTGCAGCGTCTGGAATATGAGAGCTGCTGTCTCGTCTCTAATGTGTGTTTATGGGGATTTGCTCAACCAATCAGCGCGCAGCTCATCTAAATATTCATGAGCATACCATATTTGGAAGAAAAACTCTTGTTACAAATAGGGCCAAAACACAGGGATGCTAAAGGCCAATAAAATATCCACCAGGCCATTTTCAGCCCAACCAATGTTACATACCCCATTAGGAGACCTTAAGGAAAAGTGTGAAATACCCTATATAATCATTCTATCACCCCTTTAACTACAAATAATTGGTATCGATATCGGCCCAGAAAAACCAGTATGGGTCGACCCCTACTAAAAACGGTCTAAATTAGAACAATGTCAGTATTTGGACAAGAGCCATCCTTTACAGTGCAGTGCCCACACTTTCTGGAGCCTTGTGAAGTCTTACTTGGACACAGGGTGCCTCGGTCTGTGGTTGCGCGCTGTCTGTAGACTGGAAGCTCTGGGCTCAACCTTCCTGTCGCCTCTGTGTGAGGAGGAAGAGTTGAGCTGGCTGTCCCTGTTGTTCCT
Source organism: Perca flavescens (assembly GCF_004354835.1). Lineage (NCBI taxonomy): Eukaryota > Metazoa > Chordata > Actinopteri > Perciformes > Percidae > Perca > Perca flavescens. The sequence continues at coordinate 35,667,915 of NC_041332.1, read as the reverse complement.
GGGAGGTGATCGGGAGCGGCTCCTCTCGCGGCGCCCTGAGTGATTGGAGGGAGCGGAGGGCTGGTGATGTCTGCCAGGGGGGAGCTGAGAGGGAAAACTTTACAGTTAGGATTTAGGGGTTCTGGTCCAGAACAAAATCAACAAAAAAAAAGTGCCTACACACATCTATAATGTGAGACAGGTGCGTTGGATGGGGATAAGTAAGTCAGAAGTTGCAAGAAACTCCCTCACACTGTCTAACTTGTAAAAAATAAATGTAATCGTAGGCAACGTTTTAGTAGTCCATTATCAGGCAAAATGAATGAAAGGAGTTTCTTTGCAACTTTTGAAAGTTTAAAAAAAAATTTGAAATGTCTTAACATGAGTCCAACATATTATTAGCAAATATAAACATTGAAACATTAATGATAGGCCTACTGGCCTGTAGGTAAGGTATTCACTAAGGTAGCCATCCACAGATACAGTTCATCCTAAGGATTCACTGTGCCACATGCATCTTTACATTAAAAATTCAAACAATATTATGCCAAATGGCTTAGGATAAGGTATGTATAAAGGCTTTAGGCTGCCCTACACTTTATTGTAGGACCAGTTTAATATGGAACTTTATATTATACAATAAATGTAGTAGGGGGTCCCTGCTCTGTCTCTCTCTCAATTAAGGGGTCCATGGCTTAAAAATGTGAATAAAGACTGCTGCTGTAATGCAACCTTTAAAACCAGGAAAAGACAAAACTTCTGTCATAATACGATATTTAAAATCTTAGACAATATCTAGTCTCATATCAGGATGTCAATATTATATCAGTATATTTAAAACTGTGTTAAAACTGTAAATGTTGATCCAAATAACTGACCAGTAGGCCGTAGCCTGGAAGATGATGGGAACGAGATTTGGTGTCTGCTGAAGATTCATCTCGTGAATGTAACCTAAAAATAGATCACAGACAATAATTAAAACAGTTTGCACTAATTGGCCTAATTGAAACACGGTATTATGGCATTATACATCACGTTGGCACACAGAAATCACAGATACACAGTAGTAAATTCCAATTACTGCTTAAACAATCTCCTTGCGTACCGGTGTTTTTTCTCGTCTTCCTCGTCTGAGCCGGAACTTGAACTCCTTCTCTTGTGCTTCTTCTCCTTTCTTCTTTCTTTGTCTTCTTTCCTCTGCTTCTCCTTCTTTTCCTTCTTCCTCTTCTTCTTCTTGTCTCTCTTGTCAAGATTCTGGCGCAGCTGTGGGGGAACCAACCGATGTTTTACCATGAATAAAAAATACTTGAGAATCTACCCACTTCCTGATACGGTACCACTTTTCTTAAAGACAACTGCAGTTGTCTTTGTGTTGATAAAATTAGTGGAAACATCACTGAACGATGCCAAGAAGAATACTTGTAAATGTCCGACATGAGTGAGTTGAGTCATTTAAAGTAAAATAATTAAAATCTTTCAAAAAAGTGAGTGAAAGTTAGCATGTTAGTCCAATGTCAAAACATCTTAAGTTAAGAGGTCTTCAAAATGAATCCATTATGCGAGTTAGTCATTTTACCATTTCTTTAATTTTCTTCATCTTCACTGGATTACTTAAGACTTCTCTCTTCTTTTCTTCCTCGCGTTTAAAAAAAAAAAAAAAAAAAAAAAAAAAACACAACAACAAAAAACAGATTAAACAATTGCAACTTTTCGCACATTTTCAGAACAACGGACGAGAGATACGGGACTTACTAACCTGATTTCAAACAGGGGATCTTCCCTGATCTTGGCAGCCAGGTCCAGGTTGGAGGCAGGAGTGGTGGGGTTGAAAATGGACCCCGGCAGCAGGCCAGTCTCCGCTGACGGACCGCTCTCTGGCTCCTCGTATTGGTCGGTGATCTGCTTGTCAATGGAGCGTCCCAGCAGATACTCATCTCTGGACACCTGACCAGCAGGGCCCTGGTACATCCAGTCCAGGCGATCATCCTTCTTTCTGTCAGCATAAAAAGAGGTACAACATGACTAAGAGCAGGGGTCTTCAACATTTTTTAAGCAAAGGACAACCTTAACTAAAAGAGAGACAGAGCAGGGACCCCCTACTACATATATCCCCTCTGCAGTCAGCATCACCACTTTGCACTAACCTCCATCCTGGACTATGCATCTGCCCGTTGCACACTGAGCTTAAACTACTTAGACAGCTATTTTGTATACATTTATTTCCACTATTGTGGCAATAAATTGCTTTGTGATTCTGATATTGTACAAAATTTAAGTTGCATATTAAACTGTGCCTACAATAACCTATAGGACAACCTAAAGAATGTATACATACCTTTTTAGTGAATAGTATACTAAACTATTAAAACAATAATTGTCAGCATGATTTTATGAATCATGTTTAAATGTTAAACATACATGTGGAACAGTGAATCCTTAGGATGAACTGTATCTGTGGATGGTTGCCTTAGTGACTACCTTACCTACAGGCCAGGAAGCCTATCAATAATGTTGTTTTTTTACTAATAGGCTGATTTACATTTGCTAATAATATATTGGATTTATGTTAAGACGCTTTAAATTTTAGAAAAAAACTTCAAACAGCAGTAACTGTGTTGACCCCCTAGGGGTCCCCCCTTTTGAAGATCTCTGACTGTTTTTTTTTTTTTTTTTTTTTTACAGTTTATGACTTAGCCACTAATTGTTGGTCTTAACCCAAAAAACAACTTTAATGATCATATCAGAGAACTTACTTGATGGAGCCAGATTCCTGTGCAAATCTTGTTATTTCTTCTCGGGCTCGTTCGTCTTTCAGTTCTTTCTGGAGCTCCTCAATCTTCTTGCATTCAGCCTCATGTTTCTGTTCAGCTTTCCAAACACGCTCAATATTTTTCATAGTCTGGGGATGCCAGCTCTTTTTCAAGTTCTGGCAGAAGACAAGATTGACGACATTTACTAGCTGTAACTGTGAAAACCATTAGGTACAAGATTAAGTGTAAAAGTTTGGATTCTGTCAACCAAAACTATTCACGTAAACAGAGTCAAACAAATACAATTATTAATAAGATAAAGTTACCAGGAAAGAAATAACATTTCGGGTACATTCGGCATGGAAATAGTTTATTGTGAAGCAGAATATTTCAACAGAAATCTCTACTTTTACAGTTAACTCTGACATCTAGGATAGCTAGCTAGCTAACGTTAATGCTCCGTTAACCCAAACTAACGTTCGCTGTTACGTTACTAGGTATTAGCTTATGAAATACTTATTAAAATATAACAATAGGATTAAACCAGTTAAATTAAATATTGCTGAACTGCACTATGGCTCGTAACAATTCCCAGTAGTGTCATGTTCATCTCGTAATAGCTGTATAGACACCAGTAAGCAAACGAACATCTTTAAACCCGCATATTCTGAATGGAGTTTGGTATCAACAAAACAGTAAGCGCCTATTCTGAACGGCATAGCTAGCTAGCTAACTAGCTCATACTTACCAGATCGCCGCCCCCCATCTTGAAAAATGTGTTGTTTCAATCCAACAAAAATGGAAATAAACAAATCTGTCCTCAAATAAAAAACAAAAACCAAAAAGGTGGAACAACGAAAGTTCAACGCTAGCTAGAAAATAGAGCCAGCTGGCGTGTGTGTGTGAGATGTGTTTTGTACATTTCCTGTTTTGCATAATTCACTTTCCGGTTGCAGCTCATGGTGCTTTCATGCACCCGTCGTAAGGTCCTGACATTACAGTTCTCCCGTTGTGAATAAAGTGTCAGCGATATGACTCAACATGACTTTCAAGTGTTTGTTTGCAGTTAATGAAGATGAACGCTGTGTACGTGCTTTGGTTGTTGTTAATTAGGTGCACAAACTCTATTATATAATTAAAGTTTAATTATATAATACAGTTTCATTATGAAACACATGAATTGTAACATCACCTACGGCAACAGTTTAACATGTTTCCCAACCTTTTCTCGTGAACCTTTTCTCAGGATCCTTTAAAAAGCAATTCTTACAATATTATGGCATTATTGTAGTCAGACATAGCTTACTAATATCCCTCCAGTATGAATAATAGAGGGATATTAACATCTAGTCCTAAACAACAGATATCGGGCCTATAAATCCATATACATATAGTGCCTTCAGAAATAGCCTAATTAGAAAGTTCAGACCCCTTCCTTTTTAAATATGTTGTTATGTTGCAGCCTTATGCTAAATCGTTGTGATTTTGTATTTTTTCTATCTATCTATCTATCTATCTATCTATCTATCTATCTATCTATCTATCTATCTATATTTATATTCTGAATTGCATCAAATTGTGTAGAAAAGTTGTTTTCATATTGAAATCATCCTCCGTGTACTATCTGATATATGATGAAAACATTCAAAGTCTGCTGCTACTACTATTATTGTTAATAATAATTAATTAATAATCATTTTAATAATAATTTGCCTGCTGTTGTATTTGAGTAAAAATGAAACTGCGCAGAATAATTGACAATTAGCACATATTTGGTGAAAAAAAAGATTCAACATAGACACAGAATATTGTTTTTTATTTAAAAGACAATGACAGATTAAATACAAGTTGTTACACCATGATATTTAACTTATTACAAGTTTTAGAACTTATTTTATTACAGTCAACTAAAACATTTACTACAGCAACCAATTAAAACAAAAGTTGTCCAACATTAAAGAAGACTATCAAACAGAACATACTAATAGTCAATACACAATAACTGACTTATATTAAAGCACAGTCTTCCATTTCTCATCTTCTATACATAAATACAGCAATTGTGAGCCTCCAATAATGCAAGCTCCCTATATAAAAATCTCAGCCTAATGTCTGTGATAGGTAACATACGTCCTAATGTGTTTTAAACTGTAAAGCTGCTCACACTGCTTGCTACAGAACTATTGATCACATAATATTGATTATGAAAGTTAACTATTCCAAACAAGTAAACTAAACACATTCTGATGCTTGTGTTGTTCAACTGCCTTTGAGAAAAAAAGTGTTTAATTAAATGAGTTGTCGGTGTCAGTGGACATGGAAACACTGCCGACACACCAGCAGCTCTTAATCAAATGTGTTGAGAGATAAGCCCTCCACACATTGTTTGTTGATGATTGGGACCGATAGCTTGATCCAACATGCAAATGGTTATCAAGCTGATAATATTTGGAAGAACTGTATAAACTAGGGATAGACCGATTATCTGCCTGTTTTTTGGCAGTTTGCAGATGATCTGTTTTGGCGTTGTATTTGCCTGATAACCGATAAAGTTAATGAATTAAAAAGTGTTCTACTTTGGCTCTGCTACAGCTCTGTGTCTGTCCCTCTGCTTCAGTTGTCACTCACCACTGAGTCTGACTTAAGGCCCCCAACACTATCTGACTCTCTTTGACTGTGTGTTATGTTGAAAGTTTCTCATTTATTAAATAATCGCTCAAAGCATTTAAAAAAAGTTTTGTGTTGGAGTTTGTAACATTCCAAAATCTTAATTTTGACTTAAAGATTTTCATATTCACTGTTAATGCATATCGGTTCCAAATATTGATTATCGGTTTCAGGAACTACTAATAATCGGTATCGAAAGTGAAAAATGTAAAGCAGTTTCGACATTTTTCTTTGGACACTTGGGGCAGCAGAACAAACTGTAAATACAACACTGTCATATTATTGTTGTATAAAGATGCTAAAGTTGATGAGAGCGAGCGACTGAACCAAAACAGTAAAGTTGTGAGCCAGAAAACCAAAACAATGAGCTCAAATATTCTAAAATATAGCGTAGTCAGTAAAACTGCAGAATTGACTGATAATTCTCTGTGAGATGATTACTACGAGCGCGTGATTTGATCCATTGTTAATATTGATTATTGTAGCTTTAAAGGGTAACTTCAGGTTTTTTCAACCTAGAACCATTTTCCCATGGTTTTGTGTGTAAGTGACTGATGGGAACAGCAATCTTTGAAATTAGTCCAGTATTGAGCTACAACGCTGTGACTGACAGCTGCGAACCGGGCTGCAACGCATTGTAGGGTAAATGTGCATTGTCAATTTCGTCCACTAAAAATGCAGGTTTTTGCGTCTGACAGGCTCAGATTGTTATTATAAAGTGTCTGACAACATTATGAAAAGGATCCCTACAGAGATAGAACTTTTTTTTTAAACGTAAAATCCTCTTTCTTTAACCAGAAACAGCTCAGAGATCGCTAGAGCTAAACCCACCAGTCTCCATTTAAATAAACAATACTTTTAGCGTGTATAGAGCCAGCATATTTTCACATATAAATTGATAAAATATGTGTTTATTTCAACCAAACCAGAGTGATGATTGTTGGGAAAGTGGAAAGACGAACCAAAACGGCTTTTAAAAGTTTTATTTTGTTTCTGTTGACTTTGAGTGAAGTGTGTTTTCCGATGATAGAATCACTGTTTATTTACATGGAGTCTGGTGGGTTTAGCGATAGCATTTTCGCTGTTTTTTTATTTAATTTTTTTCTTAAAACGATCTTACTTTTTAACAGAAAGGTCGACCTCTTAGAAATCCTTTCCATAATGTTGTCAGACACTTGAAGGGGCAATAACTTACATTGTAGCTTGTTTCACTGACTGCCGACTGCAGCAGTCTCGCTTAATACTGGACCAATGTCAAAGATTGTTGTTCCCATCAGTCACTTAGACACAGAAACATAGGAAATTGAAGATGAGGGTTGAAAAAAAAGTTACCCTTTAAATATTGTGACTGCAGACACCACTGTACTACCCAACAGCCTGTAGGGCTGAAAGGGTGGAGCAGTGGAGTCATGTTTATGCCAAATATGATTGCTGTCATTAGGTAGCAAAACGATTCATTTGACCAGGCAGCATTTTCTCTCCATGTCCTGCTTTGGTGAGCATGAAGCTCAGCTTTATCTTCTCGTTCTCACCTGCCAGTAGTGGAGGGCCTCAGCGGCTCTGACCACTTTGCATTTTTCCGCTTCAGTTAGTTGTGAATTGTGAGTTTACCTTTTTCACATCATTGTCACACTTAATATTTCTTGTTCCATATGTGAACCTGAACCAGTGTTCACATTCTCCTACTGTGAGATCAGTCTCATTAATTAATAAGTGTTTTGCCACCATAACTAGAGTTGCAACAGAAACGCACAACTTTTTGGTAAATTCAAGCCTTTGTAGTGCACAGAATTCCCCTTTTTTTATATTATAATATTATAACTTGCTGTAACAGTACAACATTATTGTCTGTTGTACTTTCATTTTCATTTTAATTACTTGCATACCTACATACACACACCCAGTTTTCTGGCATGAACTGACAAAATGCTGTAGTGTATTCCAGTGTCTTCCTGTATTCCTGTATCACAAGTTGCTCAGTAGGCTACACACATATGGTGACAGTCTGAGACAAGTATCTCGGTCTCTTTTTTTTTTTCTCTGTTCAAAAGCATGCTGCCTTTGGAATTGGTATATTAAACTGTGTTAGAGACAAGCATTTCTCCAACACTTAGTAGCACATTTGATTCATTTCATTGTAAACAAGTTAGCATGCCACCTTCAATTAATCTCATCCCAAGGTCTTGGTGTACTGCTAGTTCTAGCAGCAATGGAAGTCCAGCAACAAGCTGCTGCTTCAGCTTGGTCGCCTCCTTAGCCGCCTTTCACTTTGAGTAAACAGAGGAAAGTTTTATCCACAGAATCGGTAAAATTCCTGTTTATTTCTGTGTGCTATAACATTTAGAATATCACTGAGTTAGCCCAGTTGATACATCCACAGGACCACAGACGAACACTTTCTGTTCCATCCAACTTTCATCAGTGAAAGTTTGTCCAAACTTTTTTTTTTTCTATTCTCTATTCTATCGTAAAACTATGACACCTCTATGACATAGAGGGAAACACATGTTAACCTTTTAACTGCGAAAAAAAAACCTCTTCTGAAAGTGACGAAATTAGCCGGACTGCCCTGTCACGCTGGAGACTGAGGGGTCTGTCTCACATTTCAGCTTCAGCGGAGGCTCTGCGGCATCGGACGCAGACACATTTGAGGATGACGGAGGTGTAGGTGTGTCAAAGCCCTTCTCCATCCTCCCGTCTCCATTTATCCTCTCCTCCCCATGTCCTGGCGGCGACTCGTGCGTGCGCATGTGCTTGGCCAGGTGGTCATTGCGCATGAACACCCTAGGGCACAATGCGCAGCTGAACTTCTTGGCACCAGTGTGCGTCTGAAGGTGGCGCTGCAGTTCATCGGAGCGCGTGAATCTCTTGCCGCAGAAGAGCCAGTTGCAGACAAACGGCCGGTCCCCGCTGTGCCATCGCAGGTGAGCCTTCAGATGGGAGGTCTTGGCGTAGGCTTTGCCGCAGCCGGGGATGTGGCAGTTGTGCATGTGCTTCCTCCTGCTGTCGTCGGTGCTCTGGCCCAGCTGTTCAGCGTGGACGCAATTAGGGCAGCGACACGCCGTCTGGCCGGCACCTCTGGAAGAGGAGCGGCGCTGGGGCTTGGGCCGGGCTGAGACAGCGTTCTCCTGTGGTTCGTCCAGGGAGAATGGGTCTTGCTGCAGCATTTCAGGGGCCAGTGGCTCCATCTTGAAGCCATCCATCTTGAAGCCATCCTGGGGGTAGAGGTGAGAAGAGTGCGAGGCTGGATTGAGTTGAGCTGGAGGCAGGGTGCACAGCTGGGGGTCCGATCCGTAGGGCCCTAAAGAATGCTGCAACCCCATGGAGCCCCCAGGATTTACTGAAGGCAAGCCAACACCCTGCCCTGTCTGCAGGTCTATCCAGCTCCCCGGTTGGACGTCCCTGTGGAGGTCCCACCAGGACGGGATGTTCATGTCTTCTGAGCTGCCACTCGGTGGTGCTGTCCGTAACCAAGGCTCGTAAGGGTGCGCCATGAGAGAAGCTGGTGCAGGTGCAGGACTGTTGATGAGGTCGGCCACTCAAAGTGCTAGTCGCTATCTTTTGGGTTCGTGCTGGGAAGATTAGCACATGGTGGGATGGCGATGCGTCGAAAAAAACCCTGCAAAAAGAAAGAACAGACAAGCTGTAATGTCTACAAATCTGGTGTCAAGTCAGACCTTCCTCACTCAGTTGCATTTTCTCAATGACTTTACTGAACCGCATGCAAAGACTTTGAAGTCTTGTGGTCATTTTTTTTCCCCCCAGTCTGAAAGGCTTTGAAATTACTCAGCTTCTGCTGATCTAACGCTTCTGAACTTCAGAAGTGCATTCAGTCAGGCCTAAATCCTCCTGTCTACAACATTTTAAAACCCCAAGCACACCTTCTGCATCGCCATGGATACTGCAGTTCTCACGCTGCGTGGCCGAGGAGACAGAAGAGGGGTGGGGGTGGGGAGGGAGAGACAGACGTGTCCAGGCAGAAGCCTGCCACATGCATCCGCTGCCAGGTACTTCCCATGGAGGACAGTCAAAGACAAGCGCAAAGAAAACAACATCATTGGGCCCTGTGCAGAAGCAAAGGCAGCAGAGGGGGGGGGTAAATGCTGGTGAGATTGGGGGAGGGACAAGAGTGAAGGGGAGTGTTGACAGGGGAGCAGTTTGGTAAAGGAAGAAGTTCCAGGGAGGTATGGCTGCAGGCCAAAGTGTATTTGTACATCTCTGAGGTTTGCGGAGATGAAACCTGGCAGACACCAGATCAGAACCTGTTTTTTATGAATCACACATGATTTACAACAACAGACCTCCGGGCAAGTTACAAAAGGAGCCCCGTAAAAACGGCCCGCCTCTTACACACTGGCGGCAGAAAACATCAACAGTTGCAGACTGACGGCATTCAGGAGCCTGAGAATGGGAGACCAACAATGACATGACATGAACAATCACTTTTATTTTAAATGATGGTATAATAATTATGGGCACGCGCTGTGAAACAGCATCCTGTCCCCAACACACGAGGAGGGGGCTCTGCTTTCCTAAGGTGACACAAAGCTTTTAAAAGTTGTTGTTAAAGTCTGTGGAAATTGATGACAAAAGGCTACCAACCTACAAGACCTGCGCTCGTCTCCAAACATGTCCTAGCCCCAAACTATCTTGTTGACATCCACCACACCCCCATCCTCGAACATCTGCAATTATCTTTACAGCAGGAAACAGTAAAGAAGGCTGTAGAGGCTGGTATCTTAGTCTTGAGATCACTCGTTGTGATCTGACATAGCAAACTGCACAAAGTTAGCTGATGAAACAAGAGGTCAAGCTCCTGTGGAAGACCCACATCCTATATATATATATAAATATATATATATATGTAGATCCATCAGAGGTAGGGCTGCACAATATGAGGAAAATGTGCCACATCTGATAACGTTGAATATCACGATAACGATACTACTTGCGATAAATAAACAGATATTAAAGTGTACTCAATTCTGCATATCTTCTGCTTTCAGTGTTCTGCTAAAATGCAACAAATACATTTAACCCTAACCCTAACCCTAACCCTACAAATACTACTTATCTAACCCTAACCCTTTTATGGAACAAGTTGAACATTGAATTGAATGTAAAAGGCACCACAAAAAGAAGAATGACAGTTACATTTTAAAGTGCAGTTTTCTACTGATATTTTCATTCAACTAACACAAATAATCTCTGAGTGTATTTCACGATATATCGCAGCTTTTCGCAATGTGATCATTGCGCCAGTTGATATCGCGATGGCAATAAAGAAGATAACATATTGTGCAGCCCTACCAGAGGCAGGTGGAGCGTTTTGTTGAGTCAATACGGCCAAACCCGAGAGGAGTACACGTCCTCTTTTTCAAAGGATCGGTCAAATCAACTCCAAGAGATGCTTTCTAGTTGTAATGAAATCTTAAAGCAATTAGCTTGGAATTCCCTAATAAAATGTCTGGTGTTAAAGGTCAAGCTGATTTATAACATGGCGGCCTGGAGCCAGAGCTGCTGCTCTGTAATTTTTTGGGAATGCGACTCAGACGGCACAGCTCTTACTGACATAACCGTAAACCAGCGAAGACAGCAGCATCCTCCTCTGTCTGCCAAAGTGCTGGGAGCGCTACGAGCTCCCAGGGGAAACAGCTGGCATAGGGGGGCCCCCAGGCAGGGGGATGGCAGCATGGGGGGGGGTGGTACAAAGCAATGACAGAGCTCTGGTCATAAAACCTGCCCGACCAAGACCCAGCACAGCCCCCTGTTTACAAGCCTGCCATCGGGAAGAGGCACCAAGCGGGAGCTAACTTCTCTCTTACATTTTTTAAATGAAAACACTACAAGGAGCCAGTCGATATCAACTGGCGCAATAAACACTTTGCAAAAGACACTCTAAAATGTTCCTGTTATTCTTTTTTTTAGTGGTGCCTTTTGTATTCAATTCAATGTTCAATTTGTTTAATAAAAGAATGTTAGAAATTATTTCATTTCTTTTAAATCCAATAGCATTTGTTGTATTTTATCAGAACACTGAAAGCAGCAGAAATGCAGAACTGAGTACACTTAATGATCTGTTTATTTATCGCAAGTAATATCGTTATCGCGATATTCATCAACATTATCGCATATCGTATATTTTCTTCATATCGTGCAGCCCTACTTTTTTGTTGTTGTTGATAAAGCTTTCCGACATTGCACACCCTTTTTCAAAATGCTAATCTGCTAGTTTAAACTATAGGGTGGGAATCCCCAGAGGCCCCACGATACTATCATGATACTAACGTCACAATACGATATTATAGCAATTTTAAACACATTGCACACACTTTTTTCCAACTTCAAATATGACCCAAAGGAAGTCTTTGTCAACATCTGTTTTACCTAAAAAGATACATTTCCCTTATTATTCTAGTACCAACAAGTAAAATTCTGAAAATATGATAAAAGATCGATACATGGCGTCCGTGTAGCGATACAAACTAGTATTGTCATGGAAAATATCGCAATACTTTCCTTTATTGCTTTTTGTCCCTACCTTTAGTTTAAACATTTACATTAATACATTTTGGGATCCATTCTCCAGAATGACTTACAGGCCCAGTTTAATCCTCATTCTACCCAGCACAAGTCTCCCATTCTATCTCCGTTATTGGCTGCAAAAAGGAGACCTTTAGAAGCTGTGGTGGAGAGGAGCTCACTGAACAAACGGTTATCCATCACGAATAATCCCAACCCCACTCTCCACCAGCAGTGGAAGAAGTAAAAGTACTAATACCACACTGTAAAAATACTTAAAATTAAAATGAAGTAAGAGTTCTGCATTGAAAATGTTACTTAAGTAAAAGTATGTAAGTATCATCAGGAAAATGTACCTAAAGTTTTAAAAGTCAAAGTACTCAATGCAGAAAACCCCTCACATTTTAGAGACTGGAAATGATCCAAACAGTTGTCAATCAGCTGTTTAGTGGTCTAATCATTTTAGCTGTACTTGTAGGCCGTCAGTTTAATTTATAATAAAACCTCATATTTTATCAACTACATGTGTTTTGTGTGCAAACAAAATTATTTGTAAAGTAACTAGAGCATTCAGATGAATGTAGTGGAGTAAAAAGTAGAATGTTTCTCTCTGAAATAGCGGAGTAGAAATAGCAAGTGGCATCGAAAGAAAAAGACTCACGTAAAGTACCTCAACATTTGTACTTAAGTACAGTACTTGAGTAAATGTACTTGGTTACATTCCCCCACTGCTCTCCACCCCCCACTGGTCCAACAGCGGAGCACTTTTTCTAATACCTGTATTTTGCTGCTGTAGCACTGACATTTCCCAATTTGGGATCAATAAAGTCTGTCTAATCTAATCAGTGACACTGACTGTGTGTGGACACTCCAAACCCCCCAGTTTGGGTCAAATGGCATTTACAAGTCGTTTGTTTTAACCCTCGGAGCTCTAAGGGCACTTTTAGATATCTTCTTAAATTCTCCTTTTAATAGTTTTTGCATATAACCTGATCCCCATGTGTTTCATACCAAAATGTTCAGAACAAGCTCAGCTTTCTGTGTAGTGAAACCTAAAATTGTTCCAGAGCAATGCATAAAGACATAATTTGGCGCTAAAGCGGAAATATGTATCAAATCTCTTGTGAAAACATACCTACACTCAATTGTTTTGGTGCTTGAAATGAGTTTACAAAAGTCTTGGGTTCACAACAGTAGCTTAATATATGAATAAATAAATAAATGTTTAAAATGAAATTTTGTAATGTCGCTTTTTGAGTAGGAGTGTTGTCAAACATCGCATGGACTCGCCGGTGCGTCTTTTGTCCTCAGAGGGTTCTGCTCGGAGGACAACAAGGATGGAGTGGAGCACATCTCACACACACACACACACACACACACACACACACACACACACACACACACACACACACACACACACACGCAGGGGGTCAGGTCAGTTGTCAGAGTGTAGCACGCTCCAAATTCAAACACTTTTCTGTTCAAATCTAAACTTTCTGTCCTTTGCTCCGTGCCCACGTGTGGGGAATACGCTCAAAATCAACATACATTTTAAACTAAAACACAAACAACTGGTCTCATGCCTAAAGTCTGACCTCAAACCGGTAAAAAAATCTGGTGGGTACAATATTAAAAGAGGAATGAAACAAACTTTTATTTAGATCAGATAAAAATAAAAATAAATTGAATTTATAAAAATGCTATGACTGGATTTTAAATGAAAATGCCAGCCACACCTTCCTTTTTTTTCTTCCTATAAAACATATACAGGTGTGATTCCCCATAATTTGTTAATTGCTTGCTTGTGAAAAAAATACATTTAAATTATTTAAACAAAGTTTTTAAACAGAAAATCTGCATAATTATTTGCGTGTGAGTAAATCATACATCGCATAGAGCCTCCACACCTACAGGTCAGCCTCAGTTCAGTTTAATCCACACGTAGCCCCCTTGTTACCTGAACACTGTATAGTCTTATATTCTACACATATTGCTGTTTTATCTGCTATAACACTGAACTTTTTTTTTCACCAAATGAATGTGTTAACTCCAGTACAATCTGAAACGGGACAAGAATGAAAACTCAACCTGTAAACAATAAATGACAATAGCAAAAGAGGAATGAAACTAACTTTTATTTAGACTAGAAAGCAATTTTGAATTTATAAAATGCTATGACTGGATTTTAAATGAAAATGCCATTTGGGAAGGTTAAATCGCTGAGATACAGAGCTGGAGATGGAAGGCTGATCTCTGCTAATCGGTTCCTCTGTACTTCCACCTGTATGATGAAGTGCACCGATAGTTTGGCTATGGATGACAGCTTTACATCCTCGGTGATTTAGGAGAGGCTGTGGGACACTTTGCCATATGCAATTGTGTCAAACGCATTTCTGCTACAAAGTTTACTAATTAAAACGGCAGTTCTCTTGCGACGACAGCTTTTTAAGAGCATTTTTGAAACCCTCCTCTCTCCGTTATCAACCCGCTGCACATCACGTGCGAGCGTGTTTTACACCTGATTTTCACTCCGAATGTTTCAAAAACAGACTGCACTTTTGTTGCTCTGAAGTCCTGCAACTGGAATTTCTTTGTACAGTTGATGTGCTTGTTTACGTTGTTCTAGTATTCTTTTATTCTTTTTATTCTATATATTATTTTATTGGGTATTTTCTGACTATTTTTAATGGACAGGACATGTTAGAAAGGGGAGAGAGAGGGGGAAGACATGCAGGAAATCATCACAGGTCGGAGTCGAACCCTGGACCTTCTGCATCAAGGCATAAGCCTCTAAATACGTGTGCACCTGCTGTACCCACTGATCCAACCCGTCCACCAGTATTTATGTTTTTAATGGACACAGAGAATAAATATCAACCGTACAGACAGCTTTGTATTTCGAACATGACAGCCACAAAACGGGACATCTGTTAAAATAATAAAGTTAAAATTTGTTTTACTTTAAAAAAAAAAAAAAATCAAGATGCGTATATACAGTGGTGGAAAGTTCCTAAGAACATTAACTCAAGTACTGTACTTAAGTACACTCGAGTATTTCAATTTTAATGCTGCTTTATACAGTATCTATATAATACAGTACCTTGTACTTTTCTTCTAACATTTATAGTTATATTTCTGATTTCAATGTTGCATACATACATTTTACAACATACAAACATGGGTTTATAACAAATGATGCCTTTTGGCTGTAGGAAGTAGTTGAAATTAACTTCACCTCGACCAAGTACAAGATTAGTACTGCGTACATATTAATAAAAATCATCAATGACAAAGATCCAATAATACAATAGTATAACACTGACATGGGCCATTCTGCATATTGGCACTTTTATTTTTCATACGTTAAGTACATTTTGGTGCTAATACGTCTATGCTTTCACTTCGTGAAATTTGAAATTAATGGGACTTTGGGGAGCGGGGGGGTATGGGTGTCCTCCCCCAGGGAAATTTTGAGCGTCAAAGACTTCATTTCCTGCATTTTGATACACTGTTATGCACCAATTCACAGCTGAAATCCCTTTACTTAGCAAAGAAAAAAAAACACACGACAATTCAAAATATGTCAAAAATATAATGGAAAGTATAGTGTTGTATGTCATTGGGCATTTTTAAGTGGGTATATGGAAATCCTGGAGCTTTCTTAGTGGGTATACTGCGTATACCTGCGTATCACGTAGACTACACCACTGACCACACTTAAACCGTGGCAATTTTGAATAAAAACCCTGTTTACACAAAGAGAATGAATGAAAACTACAGTCAGACATTTAAAGTAAATTATCCATCTCTGAATCCTTCTCCCTCCATTGCATTTACTGCATATTTGTCTTTTTTTTGGTTACATTCCAGCTAATCTTTCTTTATTCTGCAGTTTGAATCCGTTTCCCAGGGTTCCCTGGGGATTCTTGCTTTAGGGGACATGGCAGCAAACATTACTGCAGTATAAGGACATTAGAGCACAATCTAAAACAAACAAACATTACTGCAGTATAAGGACATTGGAGCACAATCTAAAACAAACATTACTGCAGTATAAGAACATTAGAGCACAATCTAAAACAAACATTACTGCAGTATAAGGACATTAGAGCAAAATCTAAAACAAAATTTACTGCAGTATAAGGACATTAGAGCACAATCTAAAACAAACATTACTGCAGTATAAGGACATTAGAGCAAAATCTAAAACAAAATTTACTGCAGTATAAGGACATTAGAGCACAATCTAAAACAAACATTACTGCAGTATAAGAACATTAGAGCACAATCTAAAACAAACATTACTGCAGTATAAGAACATTAGAGCACAATCTAAAACAAACAGCAGAGCAATGAGTGGCAGCACATTTTCTCAACAGCATGGTTGACAGATTGGATTCATTTTATAGCTGCAAAGATGAATCGATTAGCTGTCAACTATTCAATGAATTGCCCACTATATTTTGATCATTGATTTATCTCTTTTTTTTTTATAAAAAAAGTGAAACTTCTCTGCTTCCACCTTCTTGAATGTGAATTTTTCTTGTCTCACACACGCACGCATGCACGCACACACGCACACACACACACACACACATACACACACACACACCGATTCATAATTTTGTATGAAAAAAAAGTGAAAGTTCAGCTTCTTAAATGTGAATATGTTCTAGTTTCTTCTCTCCTCTGTGACAGTAAGCTGAAGATCTTTGAGTGATGGACAAAACAAGACACTTGACGACGTCATCTTGGGCTTTTTGCTGAAACACTGATCCACATTTTTCACAATTCTTTGACATTTTATAGATAGAGCTGGGCGATATGGAGAAAATTGGATTTCACGATATTCTTGACCAAATACCTTGATAGCGATATTGCGACCATATTGTAGGGTTGACTATTGGTGCTTTTACTAAATATTTACACAATTAGATATTAGATAAATAATCGCCAATAATGTGGATATAATGACAATAATCGCCAATGATGTGGATATATTGACAATGTGGGTAAAGGCCAATAACAGAACAGCAATAGTCTGGTAAGTTCAGCAAACAACATCAACTTTTAAAACCAGGAAAAGACTAAACTTATGCCATGTTACAAACCAAAATCTGAGGCGATATCCAGTCCAACATATCAATATAATATTGATCTATTGCCCAGCCCTATTCAAAGACCAAACTAATGGATTAATCAAGAAAATAATCAACAGATAAATGGACAAAGAAAATAATCGTTAGTTACATACAGGTGTGATTCCCCATAATGTGTTAATTGCTTGCTTGTGAAACATTATTTAAACAAAAGTTTTTTTAAGACCGAAAATCTTCATAATTATTTGTGTCTGAGGAAATCATACTCTATCGCATAGAAAGTAAGCCTCCACACCTACAGGTCAGCCTGTTGACTTTTTGCTGCAGAAGTTGAATATAATCCACACTTATCCCCTTGTTAGTTTACCTGAACACTTTATATTCTTATATTCTACACACAGTCCTGTTTTATCTGCTATAACGTTGAACTTTTTTTCTTTTAACCAAATGAATGTGTTAACTACAATCTCCAAAATACAGCAAACAGGACAAGAATGAAAACTCAACCTGTAAACAATAAATGGCAATATATTTTTGTAGGTTTAATTGCAGCTCTTATCGTCTCTTTGTGGGTAATGGAGGCTATGTGTGTTTTTAATGTATGTCTCCGAGTCAAAGGAGGTTTAGTGCATATGTGTATTTACTAAATGTTCTGGGTGTTTTATGTTTTTTTTTTCACTTCTTTTGTCTGAGTTCAATATGAAATGACTGTATCTCATATATAAACCATAGTTCCCTGTGAAAGACTTGACGCCAATAGGACGTGCCTAAACTTTAATAGCCTACATTATTAATACAGGAGTTTCATTCAAACAGATAGTAACGCCATAATGGAGGTCGCAGTGATAGCATATTAAAAATTCCTGAGTTACCTGTTTTTCCTTTAGGCTGCTGCTGCTGCTATTTTCTTTTTGGAATAAATGCACCTTGGGTTGGAGAAACTCGGTCTCAGTTCAGCTGCTTCTTCCCTTGCTTCGTCGGAACAACGTGCACAGAAAAAAATAATATCCTCAACACATTTCATCTGCTTTTCTCCATCGCAGACGGTCCAAGGGAAGCATTTGCGGGTGTTTCGGCGCACAGGTAAGCAGCACTCTCAGTAGTGACAAACTTTATGATAGGCTGTGTGTCTAGAGTGCTCCAGGCTCCGCCCCCCCCCTGCTGCTGGGCCGTCTCCCCCTCTGAAGATGCGCCCTCCTCGGCCGGAGGCGAGGAAACGGCCGCTTTGGGTGAAACACGAGGATCAACGGGACAGTCTGTCAGAGCCAGAGGTGCCACAAATGAGCTCGTTCTAAAGTTTGGTCAGGTCCCTACCTATCAAAAGAGGTTTCAGTTTGCCTATCCGAGGTTTCTTCCTGGCATCCTTTTAACATTTTTATTGTTTTATTTTTTTATTTTATTCTACTGTGCTAACTGAGCATTTTAATATCATTTGGGACCATCATGGTAAGGGAATTATGTAACTAGAAAAAAAGTCAGAAAAGAAAATGTACTTTGATGCTGAGCAACAGGGCCATTACTACAAAGATTTACAAATGGGTAGGCTATTATCCATGGAGAAGCAGACATTTTTCAAAATGCATTATCAATAAGTTTTGAAAATTAGAGATAGATTTTTTTTTTCTGAATAATCTCGGCATCTAGATTCTGGGTTTAGTTTCACGACGCTGTGATATTCCTAGAGCAGAACTCCTTAGTTCACAATAGATTAACACAGAGCTATTTTTTATTTATTTATTTATTAACAGCAATTTTTTATTATATAAAAGGGTTAAAATCGCCCCCGGTCAGAGATGCCAAAAATCCACTTGTTCTAAAGTTTGGTACCGGTCCCTATCTATCAGAAGAATAGGTTCCAGTTTGCTTGTTTGAGGTTTCTGCCTGTTAAAATGACGTTTTAACACGTCGCACCAAATGCTGTTGGGTCTTTGTAAATTATAGAGTGTGGTCTAAACCAGGGGCGATTCTAGGATCAGAGCTTTAGGGGTGCCTGGCACCCTTTTAACATCATTTTTTTAAACGTTATTCTACCGTGCTGTAACACAGGGGTCACCCCGCATAACGAGTGCTTTTACTTTTGATACTTTAAGTGCATTTATTTTCTAATACTTCTGTACTTTTATTCAATTCAAAATTCAATTCAAAAAGTTCAATGCAGGACTTTCACTAGAATGGAATATTTGTTATAGTGTAGTAAATGATCTGGATTGTTCTTCCAGTGTCAACGAGCAGCATGATAAACAGAAGCACCTCCGAGCCCATGACACGTGAGAGTTCAAATACCCCTGCTGTGTATTTTTACTTTATCAGAATGTACATACAGTACATCTAGATAAATATCATGAAGATTTAGTGAGTTAGTTAAACAAAAAGAAAAGAGTTATTGCAACCCCTTACCATGATTGACATTTGACACAGCAGTTCAGCTTTGTTCAGGTAAAGTAATTTTTTTTGTTGTTGGTCAATTTACAGCCTATTCCAAGTCGACATGAGGAGATGAGATATGGTCTAAGAAATGAATGATACACCCATAAGTATTCTACTTTTATTTCTACAGCACCTTTAATTAATACCTGACATAAATGAAGACAAACTCGAGAGATTTGGTAACTCATGGTGATGTCTTACAGTATGTGATACTCCAAATGGAGACCAACCTGTCCACTGTGTCGGTGCAGTAACGGGCTCAGCGTGGTGACTGCAGCCTGTGAATCAGAGGGTTGAGACCTGGAAATCCTTTGATTGCGGATACTCCTGAGAGGTGGTTTGGCCCGGGCCAAAACACAGGCGCAGTAAGCAAATCGGGAGATCTTACTTTGCCGAACAAACAGTGCACCAGTTCAGCTTATTGAACAGCCTGAACCATTCAGAGAAAAGAGTTGTGTATCTCTCATGAGTATGAACTGTGTTTAATATGACAATTGAACTACTACGTAATGCCAAATGTTACATTTCTCCCAGCTTGCAAGTCTTGTAATATGTCCAGTGTTGCAAGAAGTTACTCAGATCCTTTACTTAAGTAAAAGTACTAATACCACACTGTAAACATACTAAGTCCTGCATTGAAAATGTTACTTAAGTAAAAGGAAAATGTACTGTACTTTATGTTTTCAAAGTGCAAAAAAAACCTGTGTTTTATCAGCTAATCATTTCAGCCGTACCTTTATATTGTTGGGTAGTTTTATTTATAATAAAACATTGTATTTTACAAAACTACATGTGTTTAGTGTGCATAAATCTTAATGTCTATAGTAACTAGTAACTAAAGCTGTAACAGAGTAATGTAGTGGAGTAAAAAGTCCAATATTTCTCTCTGAAATGTAGCGGAGTAGAAGTAGAAAGTGGCACGAAAAGAAAAGACTCAAGTAAAGTACAAGTACCTCAAAGTTGTACTTAAGTACAGCACTTAAGTAAATATACTTTGTTACACTCCACCACTGAATATATCATAGTTTATTTGACTTCAGTGGCTTTAAATTTGCATCACGCATTTAATAGTTTTTACCATCATTTTCTTTTGAGGGCTTTTTTTTTTGTTGTTGTCTCCTCGCTGAGTTAATTCCTTTCCTGTCACAGCATGTTGGTGGAGCAGCTTCAAATCAACTGACAAACAGAGACCACAGACAGGCCGGCGGGAAGTCACTTCCTACCCTCTCTGCTCCTCTTTCTCTGAAGCTAGCACTTTACAAACGCTGACTTTGAACTGATTACGTGACGGTCATATAATGGAACCACAGGGCGATCAGCGAATATTGACAAAGTCTTGTATCGGCACGCGCCTTGGTGCATTTATACACACCTTCAAGCCATGAAGACTGATCACACTAATCAGGAAACGTTGTTTCCCTGAGCACATTACTTACGGTAACAGACCTCTGCTTAGATTTTAGCACGTCAAAAAGCAATCTGATATGATTGCAAGAATATTCAGACGTAGGCATGAATTAAACATGGCAAATTTTTTTGCTGACACGTGTAAAACGCAGTCTAAATGAAATTGGTATAATGTCTCTGCATCTCATATCTTGCTGTTTAATGTGCTTGTACACATAGAGGAGATCAGGCCACTGAATTGAAGACCACACACCGCGTCTAAATGGTGTTTACAGACATCTTTAAATAGTCAAGCATATTTCCTCATGAACACAATGCTGCACAATCAGAAAGAGACTGCTTAATAGCATTTAATTACAGTGCAAATTCAAGTAGGGGCTTACAAATTCTCCTAATGATTTAGATGTGTTTAGATAGCTTGTTTGACAGTTTTTAGGTCTGTCACTGCTTACATAATTGTATTTTTTTTTGTATAAGAGTTTATGCTGTGTGTGTACATGCAAATGTGTGTGGTTCTTTAAACTTGTCGACGCTTTTCCTGGAGTACCGGCATTTACTCTTGTCATCAATCCAGCAAAAGCCTTGTGAATTTGAATGTGGTGAAGTAGCATCTATTTATATAACTGCAGTACCTTTTGACCTTTACACGTTTACGCTGTTGTCGTCTTCAGACCAAACCCATTCACCTACACAGGTTACTTGTCACTCATCATGGCAGAAAGCACACACAATGTACTAATGTCAATGTCAATGTTTGGCACTCAGTTTAAAGACTTAAATGATACAGGGCGTGTGCTCACGATCAAGCTGCAGTTTTGGAACATACTGCCAAATTCTTGGCAATTCTTGAAAACTTCATAAATGCTAGTTGAAATGTTTTGTCACAGATTCATTTATCACTTTGTTTTGGGGTTTTGTGAGCTGCTGCTGCTTTACGATAAACGCTTTTTTTGTTTTTTCTTCCTGTAAACAACTGTTTTAATTGTGAGTTGCACTGTAGGACAATAGTGTTTTGACAGATTTAAAAAAGGCAAATACAGTATAGCTTTTTTAACATTTGATAACTTTTCCGGTGTGAATTGGTATGTGTGTATAATAGAGACTCAGCATTACAGAAATCAAATTTGTGAAAAGTTTGACCCATGCGAAAATATACTTTCCTGACAACTGATCTCCAAAAAAAAAGAGCAAACTCCATCCGCTAATGATGACCATTAGATGTGGTTGAAAAAGCAAGTGAGTTTTTTTTTTTTCTGTCTACTACCATATCCAAGGTCATGAATAAGCGCTTATGCTCATTCACCATAGTACAACATTTGGGGAATCGCGCTGATTCGCTTTTCTGTGAGTTAGAGAGTTAGATGAGAAGATCAGCCTGATCTCACAGAAATATGTGAAATGACCACAAGCTCTTAACATTACATTTATGTGTCCACCATGACAAAGGATCCTAATTGACTTTCCATTGGCAATGTTTCTGTGGTGCTGGCACATCATTTTAACACATCGTGCCACCATCACAGAAACAATGCCAACGTAAAGTCAATTAGGATCCTTTCACATAGCCTTATGTATGTAAGTTAGTTGTCACGTAGCGTATGTAAAGTACTTATGTACTTAAGTTAGTTGTCCCCTAGCCCATGCCACATACGTCTGCGACGCGCACATACACAGGGACCAGGGCAGACAGACAGGGACCAGGGCAGACAGACAGGGACCAGGGCAGACAGACAGGGACCAGGGCAGACAGACAGGGACCAGGGCAGACAGCGGAGCAGCATTACACACAAAATGGCGAAGCGTTTCCTGCTAAAGATTTCCCACCGTGGTCAGAAAACACAGGGGAGACACTTTGTTTCTCTCACTATGACTCTAGAGTCGGTAGGACTCGCTCGCTGACACTCTCACTTCTCCCCCGCTCTATATCACCCACCCCCCACACACACACACACACACACGCCGTCTCGACGCACACACTAGCGCACAAGTATAAACATCAGGCCACTTACAACCATAAAACAAGACTAGTGCAGCTTCACAGTTGAACTGCAAAAAAAAATGTCCCACGTACCGTCCCGGTCGGGACCGGACAAGTGGGAGGCGGAGTGCACCGTGTGCAAAGCTGGCACATATGTTTCAGTGTCTTTATTATTTATGTTATTACATTGAAAAGGTATTAACAGATATTTTGTTGAAGCTGGATTTTCTAACACAGAAGAGGTCATATTTAGAATATTATTTCATATTATTTATTTATTTTAAAGGAGAGCTATTATTTTGTTACATGTTGTTATAGATTTTATTTATTACAGAAGTTATTTTTGCACAATTGAGGCATAATAAAGCCTCTTCATTAACCTCTGAGAATCACCATTGTCTGGATTTGTCTCGAGGCCTGGCCAAGTGTCCTCTTTTTTGGAAATCAAAATATGGTCACCCTAACATAGCCTTATGTATGTAAGCTAGTTGTCAGGTAGCCTTATTTACTTAAGTTAGTTGTCACGTAGTTTACATAGTGGCCTACATGTTATAATCTTGTTTGTTTAATTCATAAAATGTGTAAAAAGACAATTTGTGGTTTTACAGTAGGATGTCACTGAGACCAGCCAAGAAATAGTTCAGCACTGTCTTTTGGCTAAGCTAAGCTAACCGGCTGCTGGTGCTAGTTTCATACAATCATGAAAGTGTTATCAATCTTCGGACAATAAAGCACATAAGCTTTTTTCCAGAAACTATTCATATATAGTATTCATATATAAATAGTTAAACGCTTTTCTTTTGATGAAACTATTTTCCCATGTCCTACACACCCTGAATACAAAGTATTATTGCTTGTTAGTATCTATTGTTTTTTAATTACAATAATCAGTCAGGAACAAGTTTTGGGATCTCTTGCTTTAGTTCCCCTGAAGGTCAAAATTGTTTACGTGAGACATCAGTTTGAAGTCACAGTTTGTGTGTAACTGCATTTCTGTGTGTATGACTTAATGGGAGCTTTCTTAATAAAGGACGTTTGTTTTGTATACAAGATACCCACCATATAAAGTTGGTTCTGATTTAGATTCACTGGCCTCTGGCTGGTTTAACTTTTCTTTACCGTAGTCCCACGGGAACCACACCACTGTCCCAGACAAATCCTCCTGCCAACACGCCAGCCTCCAGAGAGCTAGGCCGGCTAAAGCCTCACTTCCCCTCCAGAGGCAGAAAAAACCCCAAACAAAGTAAACAGTAAGCACCTAGTAGTCAACTTCCTTATCCTTGTTAATTATTCAAAATCCAGGAGGAGAGACCGGCCCACAGTTGTCTCCTGAGTCACTTATTTTTTTTTCTCATACAGGCACTCACTCACCACAACGGCCCCCCTCTCCTCCTGCCTCCCCTTTCAACTTCAAACCCATTCATTTCTGCAAGCTGCGCTTTGATTGTACCAAACACCTGTATTTTTCGAAGAGAGACTTCCTCGCGAGCCCCCGCCCCCCATCTTTGATTGTTAAACAGCAGTGGCGCCGTCATTACTGTCTGTGCAACTGATGCCGCCCAGCTTCCCCTCCCATCTTCCACCTCTGCCTTTTAACCAGAACTTTAATTGCTCAGAGAAAATTTGGATTGCTTTATTTTATCTAATTTTAAAAACCCCTTTTGTGTGTGTGTGTGTGTGTGTGTGTGTGTGTGTGTGAAGGGTTGTAAAACTTGAAATGTGCCTGGCTGGATTTATCGGATGAAGTGGATATGTTCACATATTTCCTAAAAGCTATAAACAGAGCACTCAAACCAAAAATTCCCTCAGATTTGTTGATGTCGATGGGGGAACTTTTTAAAATGTAGAGCATAAAAGTTGGTAGCAGCCAGATGGACACAGACTCCCAAGATTTTTTTCTGGCTCACCAGTAATCCTTCAGGAAGACAGACAGACATACAGACATATACACACACACACACACACACACACACACACACACACACACACACACCTTTGCTGCAGTAATACCATACTTTATTAGACGGCCTCTCCTGCCATCCTGTCTCCCCCCTCAGATTAATATCCTCTGGGCTTCTCACCAGCTGTTTCCGTCCCGTAACACCCCTCATCTTCCTCCAGCAGGCCCTCCGCTTCACATGGCAGGGCTTACAAACTGGGCCACAATGCCTGCGTGGCTTTAGGAGAGGTCTTTGGCTTAGCAGTGTGTGTGTGTGTGTGTGTGTGTGTGTGTGTGTCGATATGTGAGTTCACCACAGCGAGCTGAATGCCGGATCTCCTGTCCACACAACTGAGAACAGCCACTTAAAGAAAGGACAAACACAGACAGCCGTAATTTGATACATTATCTGGATTAGTTTCCTAGCAGTTTGTTGCTATTAGTACAGCCACTTCTCCAAAATGGAGCCCAGGTTGAATGTCAAAGAATATGATGTTTTAACAAGACAAAGCAAAGGCCAAAAGAATCCATAGCCAATCTTGTTTTTGGCTTAAATCCTTTTTTATCAATTCATCATTCCACACAACTGTTTGTTGCCAACGTGATTTGATGTATTGGTGTATTTACAAGCTTTTATTTTCACTCTGTCTGTGCTTGTTTCTGTGCCAGAGTGTGTGTGTGTGTGCGTGCGTGCGTGTGTGTATGTGTGTGCGTGCGTACTGTATGCGAGGACTCGCTTTGGGTGTGTCCGCCTTTGGCTCAGGTGGGTGTTTACTTCTCATGGTGTTTTTACTGTTTGTGTGCAAGAGGCAGACAGGATGTGCTTGTCAGCATGCTCCAGGAGATGAAAGGACGGAGAGGGTGTGGAAGAAGCCGAGTGCCGTTCAGGTAACAGGTTGTCTTCTTTAAAAAAAAATCTCTCAAGAATTCAGCCCTCTTGCCTTCAGCATTCCCAGAGAGCCACGAGTGAGCACCACTCACCACCAAGGTGCTTTAAAAAAAAACAACTCAACACCTACAAAATCTGGCCATAACTGAACACCAATAGGGTCCAGGTGCTCAATCTCAAAAACACCACCATTAGTCCAAAAAAAAACATTCAGAGCAGCTCTGTTGGCGCTCCTTGTTTCCTACGCGCTCAGGTGTGCGTGTCAACTTGCTGTCATAAAACGGATTGCATCACCAAAAGACACAGCATGAGTCAGTTTTAAGAATGGGGGCCCACTGACATGCATATTGATGAGCAACAGTTACTGACATGACAGCAGTCTGGTGTGGATGTTGACATACTGAGGATGTTGTCAGTCACTGCAATGCAGTTGGGCAGGTTTATATCATTAACGTTAGAACCTACAGCAACAACATCCTGGACATTGTCTATTGTCTCGTCTCTTCTTAGCACAGATGACGCTTGCAGTTTGACGTCTCGCCTATGTACTGTTCAGTCAACGGAATTATTGGGAACAAAGAGACAAAGCAGTGGGTTGACCCAAACTACCACAACACATATTATTTGTAACCTGCAGTGATATTAGGGTGGAAATTTGCCTGCAAATACTCAGCGCTCAGGGAATAAACACGCGAGCGTTTGACGAGTTGAAGACTCTTATTTTTACAGTACGTTATGGAGAGATAATACCTGAGTTACTGAACGCAAGTTGTGCCCCTTTTTTCTCTCTCAGATAGAGCAAAGAGAAGAGAGTCAGTCTTTATGGTTTGAGAAGAACACTGAAGTCTCACAGGGTTGGTTCTCTACGGCAGTCACTCTGACGGAAGTGAAGTGAAAGAAATTCTGTTTTCATTGCTCGAAGAATAAAAAAATTGGCCTAATGATTAAGAGTTATTTCAAGTCATTATTCAGTGTGACATTAAGTTCATCTTTTTTTGCTGTCGGGAAGGGGTATTGCCCTAGTCTATATCCACGACGTTCCACTTCTGGGATTGTTCAGGTGCTGCCAGAAATTCCGCCGGACGTCCCTCTTTTCGGCCAGATGTCCGTCCCCTTCCTCTTTCTTTGTTTTGGCGTTCTAACCTCCGGTGGATTTGTGAGGACTACGGTTAACTGCTCCTCAGATCTCTGCAGGGTAAATCCAGACAGCTAGCTAGACTATCTGTCCAATCTGAGTTTTCTGTTGCACGACTAAAACAACTTTTGAACGTACACATGTTCCACCAAAACAAGTTCCTTCCAGAGGCTATTTTGCAGAGGCACCGTGGCTCTGTCCGGAGCTCAGTGCCGCCCAAGACGATTGTGATTGGTTTTAAAGGTCCCATGGCATGAAAATGTCACTTTATGAGTTTTTTTAACATTAATATGCGTTCCCCCAGCCTGCCTATGGTCCCCCAGTGGCTAGAAATAGTGATAGGTGTAAACCGAGCCCTGGGTATCCTGCTCTGCCTTTGAGAAAATGAAAGCTCAGATGGGCCGATCTGGAATCTTCTCCTTATGAGGTCATAAGGAGCAAGGTTACCTCTCCTTTCTCTGCTTTGCCCGCCCAGAGAATTTGGCCCACCCACGAGAGAGAGACATCATGGCTTTCAAATGAGCAAAGTGGCAGTTGGTCAAGGCCACACCCCCATTATTAGGGGACCACTAAGGTCTATATAAAAGAGACTTCAGATACAGTATTAGGGGACCACTAAGGTCTATATAAAAGAGACTTCAGATACAGTATTAGGGGACCACTAAGGTCTATATAAAAGAGACTTCAGATACAGTATTAGGGGACCACTAAGGTCTATATAAAAGAGACTTCAGATACAGTATTAGGGGACCACTAAGGTCTATATAAAAGAGACTTCAGATACAGTATTAGGGGCCCACTAAGGTCTATATAAAAGAGACTTCAGATACAGTATTAGGGGACCACTAAGGTCTATATAAAAGAGACTTCAGATACAGTATTAGGGGACCACTAAGGTCTATATAAAAGAGACTTCAGATACAGTATTAGGGGACCACTAAGGTCTATATGAAAGCATCTAAAGAGCACCATGTCATGGGACCTTTAAATAAATGCCAATAAACCAGAGCACATTTTTCTCCCATCCCGGAATGCTGTATGTACTAGCCAGACCCTCCTTTGCAGCACTGTGGAGGAAGGTCTGGTAATGCAAGACTAGTCCTGTACAGATCCTGGCAGAGCTGGAAGCTCTCATTCATTTCAGATACACATCCAAAGCAGAATCAATTTTAGTTAGCCTGATGTCATCAGACTCAGATTCTAGTCAGAATCTGAGTCTGATACTGATAGTCTGGCACGTTTTTCTACCTTCCTTCGCAGCGCTGTGGAGGAAGGTCTGGCTATGTGATACTAGTTTTACCCTAACCAATCAGTACCAGGTGATGTCTGAAAATAAGAAAATGGAGGCCTGGGCAGAAATTTGGAGATCTCGAACTAGGGCTGCACGACAAGTTGTTTTCTTATTGTCATTGCGATATCAACTTAAGCAATAAACACATCTCGAGAAGACTGTGACACAAGCGTAAGACACACTTTAATGTAACAACCATTCTTATCTTGGTAATAATTTTCTTTGTTTTTTTTATCAAAATTCTATTTTAGCAGCATAGTAAAAGCAGCAGATAGGCAGAACTGAGTACATTTTAATATCTGTTTTTATTTATTGCAAGTAATATTGTTATTGAAATATCCGACAACATATCGCATGTTTCGTTCATATCGTGCAGCCTTATCTCGACTGAAAATGGCATTTCAAAAAATCAAATATGTCTATCCAGAATATGTGTCCACACACACAGTTTCACTGGACCTTCTTTTTACTGAATAAGTACTCTTTATACATTTTTTTTTTTAATTGTTTTTGGGATTTTGTCACAGGGTTTCTCCTGATTTCTCGGATATCCGTTACCTTCCTCTGTCTTTGTGTTGGCGTTCTAACCTGCGGTGGATTTGTGAGGACTACGGTTAACTGCTCCTCAGATCTCTGCAGGGTAAATCCAGACAGCTAGCTAGACTATCTGTCCAATCTGAGTTTTCTGTTGCCAACTTTTGAACGTACACATGTTCCACCAAAACAGGTTCCTTCCAGAGGCTATAAAAGGCACAAATTATTGCAGACAAATTCAACCGGAATGCAGGAAATTAAGCGTTTGATATGCCCCCGAATGTTGAACCCAAAGGTAAGACCCCTTGATGAAACCCATGACCAAAATAGTCTGTCATTATGTTAATAATTGATGGAATTATAGTGAAAACTAATTTAGCTGGGAACCCCCTGGAACCCCTGAAGGAGCCCACTTTGGGAGCCACTGCTGTATAGGACTAGTAAACTGAACTTGATGTGTAAACTCTGGCCGTTAGGAGTGGTACTTGTGAAAATGGGAATACGAGGTGAGGCGTTTGTCCAGCTCATCATTTTGAGTCACACAGACATGAACTCATGCTGACAATCAGCAACTTTTGCATTTAATTACAGTTTTATACACTCTTATTATTACCTTATCTTTAGATACAATGAATGAATGTGGTGAGAGGGCAGACACGAAGCAAAAAGACTTCTTGGTACCACTGGATAATAAAAACTTGCAGGATATCATATCTGGGAGGGTTTTCCCTGTGAACTGGAAGCATTATAATCAGTGTTGGCCGAGGAGGACTGCAGCCCTGGCAAACAGCTCGGTGAAGGGAAAAAAGGGGCTTTTCACAGGTGTGGACCAAGGATGTATTAAGAGGTGTGGACTGGCCTGGTGTCCTGTGTGAGGCAGACGGTGAGCTGTGCTTGTGGCCAGACTACACGAGACCTTTAAGTACATAGTCCTACCTTTGGATTTCTCGGTCACGTGACTCGGTATCTCCAGCCTGCCTTCTCCCAGCCGGGCCGTCCGCGCGCTCTCACCATTGAAAAAAAATAAAAAAAGGTAACCATTTCTATAGCCGCATTGACCCCCTAGCTCTAGTTTACCGAGCATTTACCTTCCCTGGACCTCACCGTTTCACTCAGCCGTCAGAAAACGGCGGAGTGACACGAAGCGACAGCCGCGTCGCTGCTCCGGAAAGAGCCGGGGAGTGACAGTGGGAGCACTCACACTGTCAGGCCTTATTATCGGGGCAATCACAAGCCCAGCTCCGCCGCAAGCTCCGACTACGACCAGAGCACTTTAGGCGACATTATTTCCGGATTTCAAGCGATTCATGGTCGCTAAATGCGAGGCAAGCGATAACAGAGCAAGGTGGCGGTCGGATTTGTGAAGATTACAGTCAATAAAGTGCTCTGCTGCCTAATCCCTGTGTGAAAGGGATGGGCAGTGCACCGGCTGGACTGACTTTCTGCAAAAAAGCTTCTTCTTCTTTTTCTTCTTCTTCTTCTTGACTCCACACGTGCACATCACGGTCAAAAGGGTGTAGCTTACTTGTGTTGGATGTCAAACGCATAGTCAGACTCTTAGGATTAGTCTTAAATCAGATTGTTTACATGGTTGAGCCGGTGCCTATGTTAGGGCTGTCGCAATTTTATCTAAATCGTCAGTATTTGTTAAAGGCAAAATATGTGTCAAACCATTCTGAATGAAGTCTTGTGGTGCTGCACAGACGTCCCGACCTACAAACTGTATCCTACAGATTAAGAAACAATCTTAGTTTGCTACAGATCCTCACAAATATCATACTATAATCATTTACATTTTATAAATTTGAATATTTTTCAGTGAAAATGAGAATAACAATATAAACATGACCATTTCCTCCAATATCGTGAATCATATCGCAATATCAGTCCAAATAATGGCAATTAGATATATTCCTCATATCGTGCAGCCCTACTTATTTCACATTTCATCACTTTGATTTCCTCCCCCAGACTGTGTCAAAATAATGCATTTATACAGTCATTGCTTCTAACAGGTTTACGCCCACTTGACTGGTATTTTGTGCTGTTTCTGCATTGCAGGATGGCAGAGGCTCCCATGTCATGTGACTGTTTTGTGTCCTTGCCCCCTGGCTCTCGCGATGACCATGTGATTTTTGGGAAGAACTCCGACCGTCCCCGGGATGAGGTGCAGGAGGTGGCCCACTACCCTGCAGCATGTCACTCTCCAGGCTCCATGCTGGAGGTAAAGCAGCCATGACTCCTACAGTCCACCACCACCACTGCTGCTAGTGCGGCCCACTGACAACAGGCATCTCTGAAATACACGTGCTGACTCGGGGTGTAAATCACAAGTTTTATCACAATACAATATTACATTGATTCTTTGGACAACCATACGATATTTGCTTGCTGATTCAAATTCAAGGGGCCTGTAATCGATATGAGACGATGTAACTCCGTTTAACACAGTTACATCTATAGTAGTCTTGCTTTGCCTGACCTTCCTCCACAGCACTGCGGAGGGGGGTCACAGCATTCTGGGATGGGAGAAAAACGTGCTCTGGTTTATTGGCATTTCTTTATACCAATCACAATCGTCTTGAGCGGCGCTATGCGCTGGACGGAGCCACGGTGCCTCTGCAAAATAGCCTCAGGGAGGAACTTGTTTTGGTGGAACATGTGTACGTTCAAAAGTAGTTTTAGTCGTGCAACAGAAAACTCAGATTGGACAGATAGTCTAGCTAGCTGTCTGGATTTACCCTGCAGAGATCTGAGGAGCAGTTAACCATAGTCCTCACAAATCCACCGGAGTTTAAAATTACAACACAAAGAAAGAGGAAGTTTACGGACATCCGGCAGAATTTCTGGCGGCACCTCAACAATCCCAGAAGTGGAACGATGTGGATGTAGACTACATTTATAGCAACTCAAAAAAAGCAACTAAAATATGATGTGACAATTTTATTACTGAGCTCTTCCAGAAACTTCAATTGTAAACAAACTATTCTTTTTAATAAAAAGAATAAATATAAAGTGCGAATCTAAAATAAAGAGGCATCTTACAGGGAGCCCGGATAGCTCAGTTGGTAGAGCGGGCGCCCATATATGGAGGTTTACCCCTCAACGCAACGGGCCCGGGTTCGACTCCGATCTGCGACCCTTTGCTGCATGTTGTTTCCCCTTCTCTCTCACCTTTCATTTCTTCAGCTGTCCTGTCAATAAAGGCCTAAAAATGCCCAAAAAATAAGAGGCATCTTACAGATAATATGTATTGCCAGTTGTATAGCCATAGTCATCCAATCATAACAATCACATACCGGGGAGCTTTTTGAGTCGTCCATTAATGCTTCAGAGTTTGTGCTGCTGCCGCTGCTTAGCATACTTGAAAGTTAGACAGATCATGCCTCAAGTCCAGTCTTGAGTCATCAACTTAAAGTCAACTCTCAAGTCTTTTTTTTTGTCAAGTAAAGTCGCATATCATCAAAACGGTGACTAGAGTCGACTCGAGTCCAAGTCACCAAGTCTCAAGTCCACATCTCTGGAACCCAGTGGCACTAATCATATCAGAGTTACTATCCCTAATGTTTTCTAGTCATGCAGTTTTTTTTTCTCTCTCCAGTTGAATACAGTGGAGGTGAAGGATATTATGTTGGGACAAGTCAAGTTTATTTATATAACATGTTTCATACAACCGGCATTATCTCAATGTGCTTCAAAGTAAAAGTAAGGAAGAAAAACTAGGCAAAAATCATGCATGACAAAAACATACAAGACAACAACATTAGAGGTAAGGAGGAATTACACATATGGAAACAAATAAGATAAGATAAAAAACTAAATAAAATAGTATTACAATAAATAAGGAATAAGATAAAAAGGTATAATCATTATCATTATTATTATTAAAAAAGGAATAATAACTTAGGGTTGCCTTCACACCTACCTCGTTTGGTCCGTTTGGTCCTGGAGCGTTTGGTTGGATAGTCCGGTTTGTGTGGGCTGGTGTGAAAGAAACAAAGAAACTCTGGTCCCCCTTGAAAACGGGGGTCTCAGCTCGCTTCCAAGGGAACTAGAGTTTGGTTCACTTTAGGTGAGAACGTGATCCGACCCAAATACAGGAAGTGAACAAATAACAGAGCTTTTACTAGAGTACAATTTCAACCTTGCACACAATTTACGGACTTCTATATGATTTAAGGGATGATAACTTTCAGATCCATAAGCTGTTCTGAGCACACATCGCTGGTCGTCTGTGTGACATCATCATCTGTCTGCTTCCCTCGCTGTCTGTCAGACGCTCATTGTTCGCCTTCTTCTAAAATATTAGAAACACTAAAGCAGAACCAGAAAACCCAATACCTCTATTTGGTGTTGCTCCAGTATTTCTGAGAGCAGAAGTGTCGGCAAGTTTTGGATATTCTGTCAATAAACAAGCGACAGTCTCAATCGCGTAACGTGTGTTTACAGTGTTTGGTGTTTGTTTGACAAAGTGCAGGGTTAAAGCAAACCGAACCAAATGAAAAATGCAACAATGCTGCAACTTTACCCCCAAATTGCACCGAGTCCACTGAAATATATGTGAAAGCACCCTTAAGGGTAAAGAGTAAACTTAACACCTGTTGCCACAAATAAACAATGGGTATTATTTCAAAAATTCAACCTCAAATAACGCATCTAAAACCATCAGGGTGGTAATTTGTGAGAACCAACCCTTTGAATTTCATATAATCAGGGGAATGAATTCAATATGCAATCCAGTTGTGATACAATTTTTAAAATTTTACATTCTGCGCTAGGGCTGCACAATTAATCGCAATTTTATCAAAATGGCAATATGGACTAGTGCAATATCCAAATCGCAGGGGGGCACAATATTTGTTAAAGGCAAAATATGTGTCAAACCATTCTAAAATAAATTATTGTGGTGCTGCAGAAACGTCAGAGCCTACAAATCCTATCCTACAGACTAAAGAAAAAAATCTTTGTTACACATCCTTGCAAAAAATCACACTTCAATCATTTTAAAAAATATATATTTTTCAATGAAAATGAGAATAATGATACAAAAATGCACTAGCACACAACTCTGAAAACATCGGTTCTTAAAATGCAATATGACATCAAAATCATAAAAACAACAGCGTTCATCTTTCTCTTATGACTGTTCATTCTGAATTAATTAATATATCGATCAGAACACCTCTGACACTAATCTTAGACCCCTTAATGTTGTTTTTAATTCTCTATGTAGATTTATTTTGAGGTGTCCATACAATATTCAACATTGTTTTATGTATAAATAACTTAACTAGCTACAGCCTAAATCTAAAAGACAATTTCCTACTAAAAACATACTTTTTGGTTCCATATACAGTACAGGCCAAACGTTTGGACACACCTTCTCATTCAATGCGTTTCCTTTTTATTTTCATGACTATTTACATTGTAGATTCTCACTGAAGGCATCAAAACTATGAATGAACACATATGGAATTATGTACTTAACAAAAAAGTGTGAAATAACTGAAAACATGTCTTATATTTTAGATTCTTCAAAGTAGCCACCCTTTGCTTTTTTATTAATAAGGGAAAAAATTCCACTAATTAACCCTGACGAAGCACACCTGTGAAGTGAAAACCATTTCAGGTGACTACCTCATGAAGCTCATTGAGAGAACACCAAGGGTTTGCAGAGTTATCAAAAAAAGCAAAGGGTGGCTACTTTGAAGAATCTAAAATATAAGACATGTTTTCAGTTATTTCACACTTTTTTGTTAAGTACATAATTTCATATGTGTTCATTCATAGTTTTGATGCCTTCAGTGAGAATCTACAATGTAAATAGTCATGAAAATAAAGAAACACATTGAATGAGAAGGTGTGTCCAAACTTTTGGCCTGTACTGTAGATCTTCATATCCACTCAGACTTATGCAGTATCTCTTTTTCGTTGTCCCCTGAATTCTCAAAGAAGTCGGACGCAGATCATTTAGATATGAAGCTCCTTCCGATTGGAATAATCTTCCTGGGTCTCTGAGATCTCTGAGATCTCTATATAATCTATCATTATCTTCACTCGAGTTTTTGCGCGGGAAAGTCACCGGACGCCCCAATCCTCTGAACACAGCCATACTGAGAAATCCAGAGAGAGTTGTGTGGAGCTGAGGGTCTTAATTAGCTTTGTAGCAACTCATTTGGCAATGGCTTGAATGTAATGTTCATTAATATCAAAAAGTTACGCACTAAAGCTTTAAAATGCAGAATACAGAAGTGTCAAGCAGAGGCTGATAAGATTAATTTATATACAGTAAGAGGATGTAACTTTGTTTTTTGTGTGGACAATTTTGTCCAATACATGTTTCAGCTTTGCATACCGTACGCACAAGGGACATACTACACTGAAATAGTTTGCGCAATGTAACCGGAGCCAAAAATAAACAACACTGTTTTTTCTCAGCCTCAGTTTGTTTTTTGTCTGCAGTGCACATACATCCAGATCCCTCAGGTGGAGCACACCCACGCTGTTGTCCTCAGCAAACCTGCCTGGATGTGGGGTGCTGAAATGGGAGCCAATGACCAGGGAGTCTGCATCGGGAACGAGGCTGTCTGGACCCGAGAGCCTGTGGCTCCCGGAGAGTCTCTGCTGGGCATGGACCTTGTCAGGTGAGCACTGAAAAACTTTTGATACTGTATTGGTAAAAAAACAAACACTATGGATAATAAACAGCTATTTGGACTGCACAATACTAGGAAAATATTCAGTATTTGCATCAGCTGTGTGCTTGGCCATCAAGTGGTATTTCAGATTGGACGTGCCGCGATGATAGCTCAGTTCACAACCACAAAACACACTGATCACTTTGGTCTTATCAATGGAACCATTTGGCAACTTTTTAAAAGTAAACTTTCCATTCAGAATCTTATTGGCATCCATTTTGGTGTCTCGCGCTCGCCATCCACTCAAAACGTAACGTTAGCCTGCTACTCTCTGGCCGGCTCGCGAGCCCAAACAAGTGTGTGCGGCGTGCCTGTTGTTGTGTTTCCGGTCTAGCTAGATCCGGTGTGGTGTTGTAGTTTTTCTAACGTTACTAGTTGTTGCAACAGCATGTGAAAAAAAACTACAAAGTTTGCTAGACCAAAAAGAACGTTAATCTCGCGATTAAAAAATGTACGCCGTTAAAATGGGTTTGCGTTAACGCCGTTAATGACGCATTTAACTGACAGCGCTAATATATATATATATTTTATTTTATTTTTGCATGCAACATGAGCATGTCAATGCAGAGTAATGCCACAGTCTGTGTACTTAATGGATGTGTGTATGTATGTACGCACTATGTTGTGTTGAATTCTTTGAACGGCAGATATTGTTTGTTGGTCCAAGACAAATTTCCTTCGCAACAATAAAATCTGTCTTATCTTATTCTATACTTCCTTTCAACTAACGCAGATTATCTATGAGTGTCCTTCGCGGTATGTCGCAGCCTTTCGCAATGTATATATTGCGGCAGTTGATATCGCGATGACGATAAAAAAAAAAAACAGCCCGATAGATTGTGCATCCCTACAGCTTATCCAACTTTAGCAATGAAGAAAAAAAACTAATCTTCAGAGCTGATGGGAGCCACTATTGACTGCATCCTAATTAAATATAGTTTGGAGCTTGTATATTCAGTAAAGTATTAACTTAATCCTCTCAGGCTTTGATCAGAAGGCTGTGTAGATTGTTGCAGCATGTTGTGACAGTTGTAGTAAGCGCTGTTGAGGCGTAGCACTTATCTGTTCATCTCTGTGTATAAAAACACCCTTAAGTAAAGTCGGCAAGTAGCAAATACAGTAGCATTTCCTCCCAAACATATGGCACAGGAGCGTGTAATTTGAACTAACTGATCAAACAATAAATAGATAAGCAGTAGAAAAGCAGATACATGCACGAGGATTCACATTAGTTGGTTGTCATTCAAACATGTTAAGACATGAAGAAACGATATCTGTTACCCAGGTGCAGCAGCTTACCCAATAAATAACATTGACACTGCAATGTCATAGCTAAAATAGACCCTTTAATTAATAAATGATGACCTAAAAGCTATAGTAATAGAACACAGGGCTGCAACTAACATTTAGCTTTTCATTGTCGCTTAATCTGTCGATTATTTTCTCGATTAGTTGTTTGGTCTATAATATTTCAGAAAATGTTGAAAAGTGTTTTCCAAAGCCCAAGATGTCTTGTTTTGTCCACAACCCAAAGATATTCCATTTACTGTCACAGAGGACTAAAGAAACTAGAAAATAGTCGCATTTAAGAAGCTGCAATCAGAGAATTTTTTACCTTTTTTGATAATAAAAAAATGACTCAAACCGATCGGTTAGTTGACAACTAATCGATTCATCTTTGCAGCTCTAGAACCAAGCGGCATAATGAAAGAATCGTGATTATTGATAAATAACTTAATAACATTTTATAACTTCATAAGTGATGCCTTCTAAAGAGAAAGTAATCCTGCATGACTTGTGATGGTCAGACTGGGGTTGGAGCGTGGTGACAGTGCCTGGGCGGCGCTGACCGTCATCACGGGCCTCCTGGAGCAGCATGGCCAGGGGGGGCCGTGCAGGGAGGACCCTGAGCCCTTCAGCTACCACAACACCTTCCTCCTGGTGGACCGCAACCAGGCCTGGGTCCTGGAAACCGCTGGGAGGCTGTGGGTGGCGCAGAAGGTTACAGGTAAGGATGGAGTTAAAACTTCAGGGTCCGGAGTGACGGGTATATGAAAAGTCTGGCTCAATGGGTGCCCGACCATAAATGAGAGCAGAACTATATGTATTTACAATATGGTGACTTAAGCCTGTTGCTCAATGCATGACTTGTTAACACCTCTGTCTTGTTAACACCACTTTCTGTCCGTCCCATATGGAACTGAACGACCAAAAATCTTGCGCCAAATATGTATTAATCCAAGGCTGAAAATATTCCCAGTGAATTCACGAATTTACTTCCGTTATAGATTATTTTTTGGGCATTTTTAGGCCTTTACTTTTATAGGACAGCTAAAGACATGAAAGGGAAGAGAGAGGGGGAATGACATGCAGTAAAGGGCCAAAGGTCAAAGGAGTAAACCTCTATATATGGGCGCACACTATACCAGGTGAGCCACCCAGGCGCCTGAGAGAAATTAACATTTTGACCCGGTGGGGTCCGGGATCACCAGAGACAGTCATTGCTTCCAGGCAATGCTTCCAGTAGTTGTTGAGTTACTTCAGTCTGGACCTCAGTTGTGGACCGACTAGCAGACCACCTCTGCCATCCCTACAGCCACACTGCTAGCGTGGCTAAACGCATCTACAGGACTAATGTTAGACCTGACTAAAGTCCTGCGTTGAGTGCTCGGTAGGGGCGTGAATCTTCTCTGGTGTCACAATTTGATTATGATGATCCTGTCAACAATTCGAATCGATTCGATATCCCGATGCATCACAATGCGTCACCTCCTCGATATTATTATATATTGCTACACATGGTTTTCATCAACCAATTCAAGTAGTCAGATAAATATAAACTCCTATTTTTATTGTATCTGCTCTTAAAAAAGACATTTCCTGAATGTAGCGGAGTCTGAACACAGCAGGCAAAAGGCAAAAGCAGCGACCGGGAAATCAACAAGCAACATCATTAGGCAATAATCGATTATGGTCTGTCACTGCAACAATTACACTTAACAACGCAACAGTGTTGGAAATATATATGAAATATTTTAATACTAAATACACACTGTATTGTTCATTCTTCAACATGAGACCACAGTTTATAGAGCTGTGTCATATAATTCATGGAATCTTGAAACTGTGGTGAAGTTACAGACCCTCATTCAGTCACTCAAACATTTCAAACATATTGCAAATGTAAGCAGGAGAATTGCATCTTTACATGCTAATAAAAGCTTCCTCTTCTCAGAGGGTGTGAAGAACATCTCCAACCAGCTGACCGTCGGTGCCGAAATCACGGCAGAGCACCCGGAGCTGCGGAGCGTGGCCCAGGCTCAGGGCTGGTGGGACGGGGAGGGAGAGTTCAACTTCTCTCGGGTGTTCAGCCCCGAGAACCCTCCCGCCAGGATGGAGCTGGCCAAAAAACGCTACAAGGGAGGCACCGACCTACTCCAGCAACATGACGGTGAGCGTGGTCACGTCCTACTTGTCCCAGAATGCCTGTGGACATTCCCCTTAGAACAGGGGTCTTCAACATATTTTAGGCCAATGCCTCTATGAAAGAGAGACGGAGCAGGAACCCCCTCCATTACATGTAAATGAAATAGAGTTGCTTTTTAAACTGGGCCTACAATAACGTGTAGGGGGGCCAAAAGCCTGTACATATACCTTTTTATGGTGCATACAATACTATGGTATTAAAATAATAATCATCGACATATTCATGTATACATCATGTTTTAATGTTAAACATACATAGCACAGTGAATCCTTAAGCGTAACTGTATCTGTGGATGGCTACCTTAGATACAGGCCAGTAAGACTGTCATTGATGTTGTGTAAATAAAAAGTCAGAAATAGGCCGATTTATCTATCCTAATAATATGTTTGACGGAAGTTTATGTATATTTTCAGACATATTTTGAATTTTGAAAAAATAATCTTTTTTAAAATGATTAAACAATGACTTGTTGGCCCCCTGCCGTAACTCCGAGGACCCCCTAAGGGTCCCGGACCCCCTGTTGAAGATCTCTGCCTTAGAACATGCCTTCCCATGTGGCATTCAGTAATAGGTGGAGATTGGGATGAGTTTTCTCCTTTTTAATGTCAATGTGCTGTAACATTCATCCACTGTGTCTCTCCTGCGCTGTCTCTGGTCTCAGGCTCAGTGACGGCAGCGGTGATGATGTCCATTCTGAGGGACAAGCCCAGTGGCATCTGCATGGACTCTGGAGGTTTCTGCACCACAGGCAGCATGGTGTCTGTCTTGCCCAGAGACTCCAGCCTGCCCTGCATCCACTTCTTCACCGCCACCCCAGACCCATCCAGGTAGGTCACTAACTGAACCAAGAACTCCTGAGTCTAGATTATAAAAATCTGTTAAGACTATTATAACCCATGTATTTTACGCGTGTGCTTAAAGTCCTAACCATTTTCTAATAATTTCCATGGTTCTTTCTCTACTTGAAAGAAGCAAACTAATGGCTTTGTAAAATAAAGCATTGTCTATATATGTTTTAAATGTTGAAAAATGTGTTTCATGGTGCCTCAGTGGCTGTTTAGACTACTGCTGTGCTTGAAGGGATACTTGGCCGATGTTAAACCAGCTCTGTGTCATCTTTGTGTGGGCAGTGTGTTTAGATGAATGGGGTTTGACCTTGCACCTCCGAGCAACGGAGGTCTGCCGAGATCCATTTCACGTCATCCAGCAGATCTTGGCAGACCTATGCTGCTTGCACCGGCGTCATGGGGGGAAGCCAAACACCATTCATCTAAACACACAGCCCACACTGCCATGACACAGAGCTGAAATTAAATCTGCTAAATATCTCTTTAAATATGTCACTGCTACTTTGGTGTTTCGCCTCAGACACGCAAACATTCTTATTATACCTAAATTCAGTAGCACTTTTCATAGCATGTATTCCTGGTGTGTGGTAGTTTCTGTTTAGGGGAAAAAACTGCAATGGAAGTGATGCGTTTTACCTTAATAGCATCAGAATTGAAGCTGTTAACACAAGCAGTAATAGCTACAATGAATACAGTGAAAAGTCAAGAAAAAAAACTTAAAAATTAAAAAAAAAAAAAAAAAAAAAATGTCTTGTACGCTGATTGATCAGTTGTTGCAAAATGTATTCTTATTAAATTTCATTTCATTGAAATATTGAAATGTAATTTTAATTTAAATTATGAAAGTGCTGGGATGCAAATATTCTTTCCCTCCTTTTCTTTGCTTTTCCTGCGGGTCAATGGGAGTTTCTGAGTCTATCTTTCTTTTCTCCCCCCCCCCCCCCCCTCATCTTTAACCTGGTAGGTCTATATTCAAGCCTTTCATCTTCTCAGACTTATCAATCCCGGTGCCGAGAGTGGTTTCCCCACAGTTTGGCCCAGATGACCCTGTCAGGAAGCAGCCTCGCTTTCAGAGCCAGGTGGACCGCAGACATGACCTGTACAAGGCCCACCAGGTGGCGCTCAACACCATGGAGACCAACCCGGTGGGCACTCATGGATGACCTAGGTCAATGTTAGTCCTGTACTAGTCTGTATCCACGACGTTCCACTTCCAGGACTGTTCAGGTGCAGGTGAAATTCTGCCGGATGTCCCTCTTTTTAGGCGGAATGTCCGTTACCTTCCTCTTTCTTTGTGTTGTAATTTTAAACTCTGGTGGATTTGTGAGGACTATGGTTAACTGCTCCTCAGATCTCTGCAGGGTAAATCCAGACAGCTAGCTAGACTATCTGTCCAATCTGAGTTTTCTGTTGCACGACTAAAACTACTTTTGAACGTACACATGTTCCACCAAAACAAGTTCCTTCCTGAGACTATTTTGCAGAGGCACCGTGCCTCCGTCTGATGCTTAGCGTCGCCCAAGACGATTGTGATTGGTTTTAAAGAAATGCCAATAAACCAGAGCACGTTTTTCGCCATCCCGGAATGCTGTGTGGACGGAACGAAGGTCTGGTAATGCAAGAGTAGTCCTGTACAGATCCTGGCAGAGCTTGAAGCTCTCATTCATTTCAGATACACATCCAAAGCAGAATCAATTTTAGCGAGAGTAGAACTTGGTCAGTTGTTGATGGTAAATTACAGATGAGTCGCAGGCACAGGACTCACTCCCAGTGCAGAGCAAAACCCAACGGGACCTAACAGTTAGTGCAGACAAGACCCATGGCATGAGTGTAGACTAAACATAAACACACTACAAGTACACATACAAAGCCAAAGAGCAGGGTTTCAACCATGACTACACTGTGCAACCAACTGAGATTACTTGGAGGTATTCAAAACAAAGTGACATTTGACTCTCCTGTTTATTTGTTGAATCATAAGCAAATATGTTTTAACCGACATTGAGCTTATGATTTAATACTTGAACTGACACAGAAAGACTACAGACACACAAAAGTCTGGTGTAGTAACCAAATTCCCAATTTCATACTACATACTTACATACATACTTCAAAGCCGGTTTTGAGTATGTTGTGCGTTCACACGGAAAAGTGAAACACTTAAAGGGTAAATACTGTTTTTTTCTCCAACCTGGACCCTATTTTCCTAGGGTTTCGTGTGTAAGTGACTGATAGGAACAACCATCTTTGAAATTGTTCCAGTATTAAGCGTGAACACTGTAACCGGGCTGCAATGTAACCCTATGGGGCAAATGTTCACCATCAGTTTGGGCTACTAAAAGTGCTCGTTTTGCCACTGACAGGCTCAGATTATTTTTCTAAGTGTCTGACAACATCATGCAGCAGATTAGCTTGCAGAGGAAATGGAGGTGTGTGATAGCTGGTGTGCAAACTGCTGTCATTAAGTCTGCGTCTCCTCCCACAGACGCCTGCTTGATTTACAGTCAGGACTTTTAAAAAAGTGGGATCTGGATTCCAGTAAATAACGTGATAGTACATAAAGGGGCTTGGCCATGGTTTAGGATGTAGTCAAATGACTCCACTGCTGAAGCAGTTTTAAACACACAATATGCAAATACTATTTCTGACCCAGGTGTTACTGTCGTTTTGACATCTCTCTGTCTTTTCTCTCTCCGTGTCAGGACGAGGGTTTAGCCGTCTATGAGATTCTGAGGGACTTGGAGTCGCAGTGTCTGAGCGAGATTTCAGCCATGCTGAATGGAGAGATACCAGCAGAAGAACTGGGGGACTTGTTTTTTGATTCCGTCGACACAGAGATCAAGTTCTACCAGTGAGGAGGTGGGAGGCTTCAGGAGCTGCGTTTTGTGTTGTGTCGTGCATGATTGTCTTCCTGTTGTGGAAAACTTTAGGCTACATTTACACTACTACGTAGTGGTTTTTAAGCGGCGTTTTGAGCCAATAAAACGATCCCCGTGCACACAAGGGTTTTAGCTCAAGTAGCAGAACTAATCTCTGTTTATACTAACCTTCCTAAAAGGCATATCACATGACCATTAGAGTATACTGGGCTACCGCCCGCTTGGTTGTAGTTGCCATGGTAGTTGCTTTTAGTTGCAGAAGAGATTATGGAGAAAAGGAGCAATGGTGAAAAATAAGATGCAAGATTTCTTCATCTTTGGACTGTCAACGAGGTTGAACTGTTGCTGAAAGAAACACGTGACTACAAGGCGACAAAAGCCCTATTCCCAAGGGATTGGTATCATCACATATCATAAATTGAAAATACAGAAAATACTTTGCAGAAAGAACAACAATGGCAAACAGGGAGACCGGGGATTTATTTGCTTGGACCGACGATCAATGTTCTATATCTATGCCAATGACGAGGTGGAACTGTTACTGAAAGGTATGTAAGCATACCTAACCGATTAGACTGACGGACGTGCGTCGTCGTTTCCAAAGGTC
Organism: Perca flavescens; assembly: GCF_004354835.1. Lineage (NCBI taxonomy): Eukaryota > Metazoa > Chordata > Actinopteri > Perciformes > Percidae > Perca > Perca flavescens. Next base: position 35,624,779 of record NC_041332.1, on the reverse strand, counting down.
TCAGGCAACCCTGGAGTTTTCAAACCAAAACAGGGGAATGAGACCAAAGTTCTGTGTTTTAGGGGCTCTGAAACTCCAGAGTTGTGTGAGCGTGAGGCGCAAACGTATTTTTTTTCAACCCAAACATTAGACTGCAACTTGGCTGAGCTGAGAGACTCAAACCCTGAAGAGAAGGTTATTGTAATATAGCGATAAACATGCATGACTATAGTAATACAATGCCTTTCAGTAGCACTACAGGTTGTAGAACATTTGTCAGTATGGGCTCAGGCCCTTAAGAAGAGGTGAGCTTAAGTCAGTCATTCCTATGTTAACTTGGTAGATAGCGGCTTCCTGCATAATTAAAGGAAAACACTAACAACGTCTGAGTCAAACCCAATTTATTTAAGATTTTTTTGGGGGCATTTCAGACTTTAATGGAAAGAAAAGATAGATAAGAAAGGGGAGAGAGAGGGGGATGACATGCAGGAAATCATCTCAGGTCGGACTCAAACTCTGGAACTTCTGCGTCGAGGTATACACCTTCATATATGTGCGCCTGCTCTACCAACTGAGCTAACCCGGCCACGAGTCAAACCCAATTTGATGGTGATTTTTAAGATCATGGAGAGTCTGCATTTGTCTGTGAAAATGGAACAGGTGCAGAGGATTTAAATATCTTGCCTCTTTTTTTAAATACTTCATTTATAACAGTCGCACAATAACACACACACACACACACACACACACACACACACACACACGGCGGCTGCCTATGAGCCTTGCCATTTAGCCCTCTTTTTGGGCATCCCAAGCTAATGAAGCCCTATTATGAGAAGCCTGTACGTGTGTCCTAAGCTGCCAAATATGAACACAAATAGTTGGCACCTATAGCCTAACTCTGAGATGGTGTTTAGGAGTGGTTGGTATTTAATGACCTTAGTCAAAAAAGCTTCCTCCATGCTAGGATCAAAGGTGCATCCAACCTCTAAAACGAACACCTGACTGGACTCCTCATTAATCACAATATCTTGTGTATTAGCAAGCAGGTATGAGAAGGTATCAGAGTCACTATTCTGCTCCAACACTCCTGCCTTCTTCACTCATTCTTTGCATGCAAAGGTAGAAATATCCCCGCGTGGAAGTGTGGCTGTGTTCCCAGAAAAGCTCATTATGTGCTCAACGTGTGCTGTGTTTAACTGTTGTGTTCTGTTACAGCGCCCTCAGGTGGACATCCCTAACGCTCGCAGAGTTGCAGGAGAAGGCCCTGGGACTGTTAAAAAAAAAAAACTCTGTGTTCCTCGTCCGATTGGGTTCGGCCTCACTCACACAGCACCCGTCCCTGACACTATTCCATCATTAACACAGACTAAATGTCTAAACTGCACTGATTGGAGCAAATGTATCATCTGTATCACCCAGGGAGAAATGAGTGCACTGTGCACCTCCTTAGTGAGTATAATGATGTAGACTACACAGGCGCCTATATGTAGAGGTGTATGTACTGTAAGTACTGTGAGTATGGCATTTGTTTAACATTTTGATTGTTGTTGCAACTGTATGGGTTTGTCATTTGATGGCTACCTGTAGGGAAAGATCTAATAAAGAATGTGAATAGTCTGTCCTGTGTGTGTTGTGAGCTTTCTGGCCAACCTCGTGGTGCAGCTGGTAAAATCGAGGTTTACTAAAATGGCTTCCAGATTGTGGTAACCTTAAAAACACTGGCTTGGTGTTCAAGTGTGAACCATGGGTGTATTATAAGAACTGGATACAGTGCTGCAGGCAAAGCCCCGTTCATTCCTATGAGTTGTTCAGTGGTGCAAGAAGCCTTCATGGAGCCAAAAAATCCCTGCATCTTGCACTCTGCTTCCCCATTATGGGGCCCATAGAGCAGGCGCACTAGAGACCTCCGCCAGGCGAACTGTCTACTTCCAGGATTAGCACTCCGCTAACTCAAATGGGGTTTCAATGATTTAATCGTGCACTCTTCTAGAGTTTCCAAATGTTATCGGACCAAATAAATAACATTTAAAAAATGTATCACATTCTGATTGTGAAACGAATCATTTCGGGGGGGTTGCGATGCTCAAAAAAATTAATCCACAAATTTACAGACGTCTCATTCATAAGGAATTCATATATAATATATTTTTAAAATGTTTTTTTTTTTTTTAAATCTTTTTATAGTACCTCTATTTTATAATGGATTAAGTAATGGGTTTGAAAACCAATATATTAATTCCTGTTTTTAATGTACAATTAGATATTCAATAAAGAAATTCTCTATTTCAATTCCCATGTCCCTGGAGGTCCCCCATAGGTCTGGAGTTTTTTTTAATTTATTTTTAGAAATAAGTCATGTATAATGTTGTCATCTCTTTTTGTTAAAATGGATTTTATAAAATTGGTATCGAAAAAAGGATTGTTTAGGAACAGGTATCTGTATTGGTAACAGTGTTGAACATTTTTTAACGATACCCAGCCCTAGTGCGCATAGAATTAAATTATCCAGTATGTACGCAAAGGCTAACTTATCCTGTGTAGTTAAGTAAATACAATATCTTGATGGAATGAATCACATTCTTTTAGGACGAGATGTCACGTCAACCTCTCTCCCGCCATATGCCTGAAGCCACATCTTTAGAAAGAGCCACAGAGTTCGATAAAACTACAGTCGGGAAGTTCTTTGACAAACTGGCTGATTAGATTAGATAATACTTTATTCATCTTACAATGGGGAAATTCACTTATTACAGCAGCAGTTTTTCCACAATAAAAACAAACCAACAAACAACCAAACAAACAAACAACAGGCAAACAACAGACAATGTGCAAAAAACACTGAAAGAATGTAAAGTGGCATTATATAAAAAGTATTTAAGTAAAGTAAAGTGAGGTGGGCATAGTGCAAAAATAAATACTGTAATGTAAGTAATTAATTGACGTGAAATTATATTGAAAAATATGTAATTACATAACAGCAAAAGTAATTAACCATAATATAAATGATATTTAAGTGTGACCTTAATATAAATAATATTGAAAAATTAAGTAATTGGAATGGAAAAAATATAAATACAGATGGAAAAATATAAATACAGATAATAACATATATACAGTACATAGAGCCATGCTGAGTGGTGGGTGATTGAGACAGGACCCGAAAAAAAACTACAACATTATCGGGTGGTGTAGGTGTTGTAGAGTCTGACAGCGGTACCTCTCCCTCTTACACCGTGGGTGTATCAGTCTGCTGCTAAAGGAGCTGCTCAGGGACCCCACAGTGTCATGTAGGGGGTGAGAGGTGTTGTCCGTGATGCATGTCAGCTTGGCTAACATCCTTCTCTCCCCCACCACCTCTATGGAGTCCAGAGGACAGTCCAGGACAGAGTCTATCAGTCTATTGAGTCTGCTCCTGTCTCTGTCCGAGCTGCATCCTTTCCAGCAGACCACAGCATTAAGGATGGCAGAGGCCACCACAGAGTCATAAAAAGTCCTGAGGAGAGTCCTGCACACTCCAAAGGACCTGAGTCTCCCCAGCAGATGGAGGCGACTCTGGCCCTTCTTGTAAAGAGCATGGGTGTTATCAGTCCAGTTCAGATTATTGTTTAGGTGAACACCCAGGAATTTGTAGCTCTCCACTACCTCAATGTTCGATCCCTGGATGCTCACCGGTGTGAAGTGGGATGTTTTCCTCCTAAAGTTGACAATCATCTCCTTCGTCTTGCTGGTGTTAAGCTGAAGCACACAGCTGATGGACAGGTGACAGAATGAATACGTTTACCAGGATATCTATTTAGGGCTGTTTAGTTGCACATGCTTTTTGCATTACTCGTAAGTTTGAACTATTCTGATTCTCATCGAGGCTCTTTTTGTGTCTTGTCTTTTTTCATAGGTATAAATCCCCTCCACACATGATTTATAACGTTGACCAAACGGGTGTCAAAACAGTGCCGAAACCAACCAGGTAGTGGCAGTGAATGGAGAGAAGCAAGAGTCTGCTGAAGGAGGAGAGCTTGTGACTGTGGTCTGTGCAGTCAATGCTATTGGGAATGCAGTCCCTCCCATGTTTATCTTGCCAAGGGACAGATATAAAGAACATTTCATTATTGGAACACCTTTAGGATCAATTTGTGCCTCCAGCAGATCTGGCAGGAATAATGACACCTTTGCGGAGTTCCTGGAACATCTGGCCCAGCCCACCAACTCCTCCTCTGACCATCCCACTGTTAATCTTTGACAACCCACAAGGTCCCCATTTCAAAGAGGGCATTAGATCTAGCAAAAACAAAGGGTATTGTTATGCTCACAATCCCACTCCACACATCCCATCGCCTGCAGCCTCCATTTAAGACCTATTTCAACAGAGCTCCTTATGGTTGGATGAGATCTAACCAAGGCAAACCGGCCAGCATATACCAAGTCCCTGGATGTGTGAGTGAGGCTCTCCTGTCAGCAATGACACCACGGAACGTCTCTTCTGGATTCAGGTCCGTAGGGATTTACCCGTACAACAGAGATATTTTCTTCGATGCAGAGTTTGAACCGTCCATGGTGTCAGACAGGCCAACCCTTATGCTGCAGTCTGCCGCTGCAAATATTCACCCGTGGGTTCGCATCCCAGCCACGCTGGATATGTGTCGCCTACTGAAACTCTAGTCAGCAGCCCAGGTCACGAACAAAGCGGAGGTGTGTGAGGAAAAGAATCCTGACTGACACACATGAAAAGCAGACATTTGGGTAAAAGGCTTGTGAAAAGAGAAAAAAAATCAACACATCAGGGAGAAGGAAAGTAACATAAAAGAACAACGGAAGCTTTTCTTTAGTTTAGTTTTTTTTTGTGCTGTTTGTGAGTTTCTTGTATTGCCTTCATGTAAAGTGTCCTTGGGTCCCTTGAAGATGCCATATATATATATATATATATATATATATATATATATATATATATATATATATATATATATAAAAAAAGGTTCTCGACTGTTGTAGAAAGAAGTGGCTGATCTTTAATGCAATATCTACATTGCCCATTGTTGTTCCAAAGGCACATTCTGTTTACTAATCTGATATCATTTTAAAAGGCTAACTGAGAAAACATTGGAGAACCCTTTTGCAATCATGTAAGCACATAATGTAATCTGAAAACTGCTGCCCTGGTTGAAAAAACAATGCAACTGATCTCAGCTGATATTCTGTCTATAATGGAGTGGAATGGAAATTTCTAAGTGACCCCAAACTTTTGACCGGTAAAATATATATATATTTATATATATATATATATATGCAGCCAATCACCTTCTCTGCAGACCGAATGTCACGCTGCAGTCTGCCCGTGTCCTTGGCAGTGGCAGCAGTGTACCAGATGGTGATGGAGGATGTGAGGATGGACTCAATGATGGCTGTGTAGAAGTGCAACATCATTGTCTTTGGCAGGTTGAATTTCTTAAGCTGCCGCAGGAAGTACATCCTCTGTTGTGCATTCTTGACGAGGGAGCTGATGTTCAGCTCCCACTTTAGGTCTTGGGAGATGGTAGTTCCCAGGAAGCGGAAAGACTCCACAGTGTCAATTGTGGAGCCACAGAGGGTGATGGGGGCAGGTGGGTCTGGGTTCTTCCAGAAGTCCACAACCATCTCCACTGTCTTTAGAGCGTTGAGATCTAGATTGTTTTGGTTGCACCACTTCACCAGGTGGTCAGCCTCCCACCTGTAAGCGGACTCGTCTCCATCAGAGATGAGTCCGATGAGGGAGGTGTCGTCCACAAACTTCAGAAGCTTGACGGACTTGTGACTGGAGGTGCAGCTGTTGGTGTACAGGGAGAAGAGCAGAGGCGAAAGAACACAGCCCTGAGGGGATTCGGTGCTGATGGTCTGTGAGTTGGAGATGTGTTTCCCCTGTTTGACATGCTGCTTCCTGTCAGACAGGAAGTCAGTGATCCACCTGCAGGTGGAGTCAGGCATACATACCTAGCTGGGAGAGCTTCTCCTGGAGCAGAGCCGGGATGATGGTGTTGAAGGCAGAGCTGAGGTCCAAAAACAGGATCCTGGCGTAGGTTCCTGCAGAGTCCAGGTGCTGGAGGATGTAGTGAAGGGACTGCATCGTCTACAGACCTGTTGGCTCTGTAGGCAAACTGCAGGGGGTCCAGGAGGGGGTCGGTGATGGCTTTGAGGTGTGAAAGCACAAGGCGCTCAAAGGACTTCATAACCACAGAGGTCAGGGCGACGGGTCTGAATTCATTAAGTCCTGTGGTCCTTGGCTTCTTGGGGACAGGGATAATGGTTGAGGACTTGAAACACGTGACATGTCTCCAGTGAGGTGTTAAAAATGTCTGTGAACACTGGAGACAGCTGATCAGCGCAGTGCTTCAAGCTTGATGGGGGGACAGCATCCGGTCCAGCAGCTTTCCTGGGATTCTGTCTCCTAAAGAGTCTGTTGACGTCCCTCTCGTGGATGGAGAGGGTCGTCACTGAGGTGTAGGGGGTTGGAGGTGGAGACCTTTAAGGAAGGCATTGGTGGGGGGGCCCAGGACCCTGCTGAGGTGAGGGAGGTAGAGGTGATGCACAGTGGCTGTAGCTGTTCATTGGAGTGATACATTAACATGCCTTCTAATGCATTAATGTCCATCTCTAGCTAGTAGGGCTACCCACAATTAAAATCAGCATTTCTCACAAAATTCATAACCGATTTTTCAGCTGTTTGGTTGGATATAAAGGCCAGACTTGCATTCATGATGCAGGATACTCAAAAATGTGAAGGAACTCTGAGGACGGAGCAAACACTCAAACACTATTAAATTGCAAACTTGATGAATGGAATGTTGAATATTGTTTTTGATTTTGCTGCGGTCTTGAAGTAGAACAGGTATTTTTTTTCTCAAAAACGGACTCTACAGTACTCTAACTAAGTTAATACTAACTTAAACTACTACTATAAACTTGTATTTATTTATTTATAGACAAACACAGAGCTGCCTCAAAGGGTCACTAGCATGATGGCCAACCTGTTTTATAATTAACTAAAAATGTGTTTATCTTACAATTTCTGTAATATATACTATATAATATATCTGTTTTAATATACTAATGTGAAATCCTGACATCTTGCTTGAAAAATTTAAAAATTTACAATAATGTAAATAAATAAAAAGTACTTCACTACAAGTAAAAGTCCTTACTAAAGTAAAAAAGTATTTAAGTATTATCAGCAGAATGTATCAAAAGTAAAAGTACTCATTGCGCAGTAAAATGTTCCCTGCCAGTGTTTTACTAATATAAATGATGTTCATGGACTGTGCAGGGTAAAATACTGTCATATCAATATTCAGGCTTTTGGTCTTAACTATTGTAATTGTGGATTCTGCCAGTAATTAGTGGTCTTAATATCAGCAATTTGACTTCTGTCTCCATGCTACAATTTATTTTCATCATCGTCATCTTTGCCTTATTTGGATATGAATAGAAAAAGAAGTGAAGTATGCATTATTTGGGGATTTTGTGTGACAAAGAAGTGATGATGATGATAAGAGTACTATGTGCCACTACTACTACAATTAAGTCATTTCTAATTGTATTATTTACACTTGTGCTTTACCCAATGTGACATGTCAAAGTATCTACTGTAAAAATAAATTTATAAAACAGCCCGACAATTACACATTATGTAGTCCAGTAGGTGGCGCTAATGAACGGTAGTTTGCCAGCTACCAATAAAACCCAGGAAGAAGAAGGAGGCAAGTCATTTTGACGTCACATTGGCACGAGCAAGCTCGGCTCATGGGCTCGGCTGCGGCAACTGTAAAACGGCCTTAAGTTGATTTATACTCCATCCAAGAGATGGCAGTGATGTGATGTCCATTTCTTGCTATTGACTAGGAACAGCTCGGTGGAGGTGAGGCGCACCGCGCCAGTAAAAAAAACTAAATGTTAGCTAGCTATTTGCTTGACAGTTTAAATTCCCAAACCTAGTTCCAGCAATTACCCTGGTCCTCCCCTTAAAGAAAGTGGAGTCGTCCAACGGAAAAGGTAATGTTACTTTAATGTAACGCTAAGGTCGCTGCTCAGCGCTAAATTGATGATTGCTAACGTTAATAGTTTAACCAGAAAATGGCCCCAAGCTGCACTTTACACGTAAGCTGATGTCTCTAAACACCAGGCCGTGGTGGTTAATGGCAAATGTGTCGCTTTTAGCTGGAAATAATTGAAACACTTTTTGATGCTAATAAATTGTGAGGTTCGTATTTTCGTACTTGCTAAAGCTAACTAGCAAAATATCATGTGCTACTTTCCAACAGACCTACTAGCGAGCAGCCAGAAGAGCTAACCAGCTAATGTTAACATTAACGTTAGCTCAAAAACTACTGAGACCACCACCTCTCTATCAAATCTTAGTGCAAACTCGGTGGTCGCTAACGTTATGTGCGAACACCAACGTTAACGTTTGTGTAATTTGGAGTGAAAACCTCCACACCTTTAGCTAACGTTAGTTCATGAACATGTTTGAGACTCCTGCTATCGATGTAGCTATTTACATTAGTCCCTCTTGGCACATTTGAAGAGACACTCATCTCTTCTAAGAATCCCATCATATTTTATGTGGTTTAATATGTTAAATGATTATTTTTGATACTGTGCAAGAGTGACTGGAGGTTTTCAACCGAAAGCTAGTGAAGGGGTACACAACAGTGCAATCACTTTCATCTACTTTTAGTATGATTAAAATAGTATGATTAAAATGTATTCTGTGGGTCCTCCATAGCCTGTTTTTCTTTAATAAGTCCATGTGAGATACATATTGTTAGTATGACCTAGGTTTGGCTTATCAATTACTCAGATATCTTTACTCCCCGATTTTAAAGCTATGTTTCTTTTCTTTTTTGCTGCAGGCTTTGACATCCACTCTGCTGCTGGAGTTGCTGTGAGATGATGCAGTCCAACAGGTCTGAGTACAGTCACAGGCGGCAGTACAGTGACAAAAGTTCAAGGAAGTGGGACGACTATGATGACGAATGGGAAGAAAGGCGTGAACCTCACAGAGATATAGCGCGGGATCAGAAATATGGTGGTGATGGACAGAGTAGCACAGAGAGGACAGGCAGAAGCAGAGAGTACAGTGACTCGCCTAAGATGCTGTACAGCAAAGACGCAATGAACAGAGACTGGAGCAGAAAGAGCTCAGCGAGGAGACGCATGTCTTCCCCTGTTTGGGGTACTTGTGAGAAGAAAAGGAGAAGGTGTACAGAAGATGATAAGGATGATTCCATGTACAGGCGTGAGCCTGAGGATGAAACAAACAGGCAATCGCCAGACAGTTTTTCACGTGCACATGTAACCAAGGATTTTAAACATACACTACCAGAGGAAGAGGATTTCAGATACAGGAAAACACCTCAAGACTCCAAACACAGATATCGGCACGAGGAGTTCACCTATAGGCAACAACCTGATGACTGCAGACAATCGTCTGGATACTACAAAGGCAGAGATGGTCATGAAAGGAGCAGAGACGTTTCACGAGAGAGGACACGATCCCAAGATCGCTCTACAAAGGTTAGTCACAATTAACATTTTTGTGTTAGCATCAGGTTTGTGACAGTTTATTTTTTTATTGTAGTTTAATTCAACTTTCCTCCATATCAGAGTTATGCCAAACCCAGAGAGAGGACTGACGGCCCCTCCACAGATCATAAGGATTATCGTCAAAATAGAACATGGTTTCCCCTGAATGAACCTAGTGGGCAGGTGGGTTTATTTTACGCAATTGCACAAAAAACATAAAAAGTTGTTTTGCATTTTTGCTGATGTTTTATGAGGAAGGTGTGTCCTCTAAAACGCACACACACTGAATGCATTTGGTTGAGTTAAGCATGATTTATGGTTCTGTGTTAAATCTATGTCGTGGCTACTAACGTTAAGTACGTGGAGGCACGGACTAGAGCCCTGCGCGGGACTGTTTTCTTCATCCCGCTCCCGCTCGTTCTGCTGAATTTCTGACCATTACCGCCACATGTGTGTTACACTCCAGTCCGCTCCCACAATGTGGATGTCCACTCCCACCCGCACCCGCAAAACTCTTGAGAATTTATGCCTGCACAATAATGGAGATGCATTGATTTTGTGTCTTCTCCCGTCCCGCATGAGAAAACACGTCATTTTATAGGTTATTAATAATAATAACTTAGTTTTATCAAAAGCTTTGCACCATCACACAGCACATAAAAATAGACTGCTTTGCAAAAAATACATTATGATAAATCACATGAAAAACAGCAGTTTTAAAATAATAAGCCATAGGTAAGGGAGCCGCAAATAACACCCTGGAAACGAGGTCGAAGTTGTTGTTTGTATAATGGATGGCGCTGGATATGAATGAAGTTTTATGGTAATCCTCCGTCCATATATCTGTTGTGATGGCACATCCATGTGTTTCGATGATGGGCTTTATCTCCGCTGCCACTGTACTTACTACAGTGTTTGTGCTCGCCCCTCGACATGTCCGGATACAGTGGTTGGATGAGGTAAAAGATCTTTTACATCAAATTTGCCATATTTAGCGGCGACATTAACAAAGTGTTGCGATATGTCAACAAAGCCTTTCCTGGCAAAAAAGTCATATGGCCGTATGTCTAGACAGCACACTTCCACATAATTCTCAGTAGTTTCTTGTTTAATGTGTGTAGGGAGATGTTGTTTATCCTTGAAAAGCAGCTTACTTTGACCGGGGAGAACAGAGCAGGTGTGTCGCCTCAACCCAGAGGTGCCGGATTTTTGTCCGTTGTAGACTAGTATTTTTGCACATTTGTCACAACGAACAAAGTCCAGTTCGTTTCCATCTCTGTCACAAACAATTGAGAAACTTCTCCAAATGTCAGACTTCCCTTGCTTTGTTTTTGTGTTGTAAAGACCTCGTTTGAGGTTCTTTTCCACATCATTTATTGACGTTGCTAGGCTACAACCCGATCCCGCAGTGTTTTTTAATTTTTTAGCCACCCGTTCCCGCCCACAACAAAGTTCAAACCGCCCGCCACCGCGAGATTTGCGTTGGGTTGCGCGGGACCCAATCCCAATGCAGCTCTCTAGCACGGACCCTACACGGGACCCTATGCTGTAGCCTGGTGTTCACCTCCTGGAAAATGTAACTACATGTCGGGGCGACGCATGTCAATCGGCCGTGGCTTGATAGCATTGCATTTCCCCCCCGACTCATTTCCTGGTTCTCCTTCTCCATCAACACCATGAGATCAAGGAGAGGGTTAACTTTTCCTGCTCCAGATTTCCCACCGTGGTCAGAAAGAACAGGGGAGACACTTTGGTTCTCTCACTATGACTCTAGAATCGGTACTCGCTCTGAAGTTAATCACCATCACTCTCTCACTCCCTCTGCTACACACCCCCATCGTGCACACACACATGCCAGCCCTGCTATTGTCTTAAAGAGATCAACGCACACACCAACACACAAGTATAAACTTCCTGCCACTTGCCTAGGCTACGGCGAAAGCTCTGCGTGGAGCCTCTGCGTGGAGCCTCTGCAGAAGCGTAAGTTGCGCTTAAACGTATAATATGTAACTTTCTGCCGCTAGGGGTCTCTCAACCAAAACAATGGACGGTAAAACTGGACTTTTGATGAAGTTGTGTGGAATTATGGGAGTTTTTAGTGTTAAACATCTTTGCTGCCGGTTAGAATGCATCAGTTCACGGACGAGTTTACCCATTCAAGTTGTTGTTGATGTTATTCTAATAAAATAGCTGCAGTTTCCCCAACATAATTACGTTTTTCTTGATTAGATTTTGATATAGTCTGTTTCCCGACGTTTAATTAAACTGCCGTTAGCGTCGTAAGCACCAGGCACTGGAGATAAGTTCTGGCCGGGGGTTGCTGTAATGAAAGTAGCTGGCTGATAGCTGACTGGGGGCTAACGGTAACTAGCTAGCGATAATGTCCCGGGGCTGTTGTCAGCTGTCATCCCGACTGAGTCTCTCTGTGCCGGGGGAGTGAGGCAGACAGACTGGGGTGTGCTACTTTGGCTAAATTAGCATTAGATTAATCGTCTATCTATACAGCTAACGTTAACGTTACTAGTGAAGTTATTCGTGGGTTAGTTCAGTCCTGTTAGCTGTGGTCGAAACAGTCATACTAAAAATAACTATTAGCGTGTTGAACGATGTTGTAACCTCAATTTTACCCACAAAGCTTTAGCATCAACGTTGGCACATTGTAGTAACGTCAAGCTGGTATCGATATTGAACTTTCAAAATAGATAAGGTCTCTGTTGTATTACTGTGATAAAAAGTGGGATGTAATTAATCACAAAATGATGCTGAACGTATCATCTTGGTGCCAGTGTTCTGACGGAAGTTAGAGTAACTGGAGCTGGAGGGTGAAAGGTTATATGACGCCACTAACGGGCGACTAAAGGAAACGTGCCGTGTCTGAAATTAAAATAACAGATTTCTCTGGGTTTGACATTTGGTGGAAACATTTAGGATAACACAACTCATAAAAATATATAACATAGGTATGGTCATTTTTAGACATTTTGAAGCAGAAATGTTACATATTGTACCTTTAACACTGATTTAAACAGAACATACATTTTTATTTTATTTTTTCAAGAAGTGTGAATTATTCTTTTGATACGGTCTAATTAGTAAAAGGCTAAAGGATAGCTTCCCCACATCAGCTTAAAAGTGAACCAATCATCCTGGCCTTTAAAAACACAATATTCTTCTAAAAGAGGGCTTCTTTTAATCAAATAAAATAAGAAAGGTCGCCAATTCACTCAGTGCGGTTTAGTTTTTAAGATTATAGAATTAACATTTAATGGTTCCAAATTTCTAACAGGTGGTTCCACCTTTACAAAAATATATTTGACAAACGAAGACTGCTGATAGTAGTTTCACAAACTGCGGTTGCTTGTGTGTGTTTCCCAATAGTCTTTCGAGAGGGCCGTCGCCAACCAAAGTGCTGCCGTTCCTGAGCAGAAGAAGTCGGCCATGGGTTTTCAGCGTTTCCTTGATGTGCTCAACAAGGGTGTGAATGTCACCATGCTCAACAAGATAGTGACTCAAACCACCACTGAAGTGAGTGATCGGCCACGCTCTCCCACTTCTTTCATGAACACCGATCGTCCGTGGTCTCCTGGTTATGCTGGGAGGCAACAGGGAAACCACCAAAATACCAGCCACTGGAGTGAGACTGAGAGATCCCAGAGACGGGCGTCTCTGAAGCCTTGTCGCAGGTCCTTCAGCCCTGAGGGCCGCGCTCCGTCTGATGAAAAGTCTCTGCAAAGGGCTGACGGAGAACAAAGCTACTTTAGCTCCAACAGTAGATCCCAGTCTCCCTCAGTGGTGGCTAAGATAACACTGACACCTGAAGAGAAGCACAAGCACAGGCAAATGCAAGATGTCTTACAGGCCATTGGCATTGATTTAGGATCCGAAGAACTGGGCCAAATGTCACATCGGATCCATGAGAGGTTATATGGCAAGAAGGATTGTGACGGGGGGCGCCATCGTAGAGGAAGCCGGGAAAGAGACACAAGGCCAGCGTTTTCACCTAGACCGCAAAGTAGATCATCGTCATCGAGCAGATCTAGTTTTAGCCTGGTAAATCTGGAATATCACCAGAAAAAAGACTCGTATAGTGCTCAGAGGGATGAAACCGAGGTAAAACAAGTACATGTGCATGAAGCTGTTGGATACGGCCAGAATAGCAGCCGTGGCACTTTACAGGAGAGTCAGAAATGTGAAACGTACTCCCAGGAAAGTACTGCTGCATGTCAATCATTTTCTCAAAATTCCCAATACACTTTATCAACGTCATCCCCTACACCTGTAATGCCGAAGTACTCCCCAGTCCGTTCACAGCTGTTGCAATACCCAGCTCTGCCCCCAGCTCTGCCCCCAGCTCTGCCCCCTCCTAACTTGCCCCACCTTGGGCCCAGGTTTTTCATGCCTGGCCTGCCTCCCTTCTTCCCTTACCCCCGTCCCCCACCTTTTAACATCTTTCCCGCACTACTCGCTCAGACGAGGCACCTTCTCAATCCAAGCAATCCACCCTTTTTTAACCTGCCAGGTAATACACCGACTCAGTATATGAACACCACACAAAAATCTAAAACTCTGTCCAGGCCTCGCTGTCTGCAGGTTATTGAAACCAAACAACCTGGATGAAGAGTGTTTCATAGCAGGAATATCTGACTGACTGATATAGTTGGAAAATTATGTTTTGTCTCTGGAGAATAGTAAAATATCTCCATAGAATAAACAGTTGGGCCTTTATGGCGTTCTGTTTTAACCACAAAACACATTTGAACATCCCCTCACACAGAAAATGAACAACACGCAACCTGTCCAGCAGAAACAAAAAGCAAGGCAAAAGCCAACACAGACAATGTAATTAACAGACCACAAGTTCAGTGACAAAGCTCTAGGGGGTGTTGGAGCTCTTTTCTTATACCCATAGCACAATTACATGCTTAATAAAAATGCACACAGTGTAAAGAAAGTGTTTATTGATTTAGTTTTTCCAATTTTGTTTAAACACCTTGATTTGATACATTATAATTATTGTTAAAATTATATTTAGGGCTGCGGTTAACAATTATTTTCATTGTTGATTGTTTTCTCGGTTAATCGATTAGTTGTTTGGTCTATAAAATGTACAAAAAAAAAGGGAAAAATGTTGATCAGTGTTTCCCAAGATGACGTCCTCAAATGTCTTGTTTTGTCCACAACTTAAAAGATATTCAGTTTACTGTCACGGAGGAGAGAAGAAACTACAACATATTTACATTTAAGAAGCTGCAATCAGAATTTCTACGTTTTTTTTCATAAAAAATTACTACTAAACTAGTTGGCGATTCATTTTATAGGCATACTGTTTCTGCTCTACCTGTAAAGCACTTTGGGTCAACTGTTGTTCGTTTAATGTGCTATACAAATTAAATGACTTGGACTTAATTTTATAGTTGACAACTAAACGATTAATCTTTGCAACTCTAATTACATTTGCGCACAGAGTTTTTTTGTAGGATACAAGCTTTTATCCTAATGAAACAGCACCATGGTCAAGTGTTCAGTCTTCAGAGGGTTTTGGCTGACCCACAACAAAATGTGCTCTACTCTTAAGCCTCTGTTGGTCAGGCTGACATGTATTTTTGTGTACACGTACAGAATATGATTGTGTAAATTGAATCGCTTAATATTAAAGGCAGTGATTCTAAGTACATGGCAATGAACCGTTTTATTGCACTAACTTTTCTTGAATATATTGTGAAGAAGAAAAAAAACTTCTCAGAAGAAGCAAGATGTCGTGCAAAAATGTCACATGGAAATGATCCTCAGTGGTAGGCTGGACAGCTCTAGGGCTGCAACCAACGATCATTTTCATTGTCAAGTCATCTTTGATTATTTTCTCAATTAGTGGATGATAAATGGTGAAAAATGTCGATCAGTATTTCCCAAAGCCCAAGGTGACTTAATATTTTTTTTTTTTTTTCACCACAACTTAAAGAGGAACTATGCAGTTTAATTTGTAGCTTAATTTACCTTAACTGAACACCTTCGGAGTCATTGGAATGGTTATATGACTTATTTTGAGTTGAATGGTGGTCGTCTGGCTCCCCCCTAGCGCCTGCGAGTGTAAAAATCACCCTTGCAACTTTCAGCCGGTGAGCCGCCAGCCTCAGCGTCAGGAAGTATGGCGGGATATCAGGTCTCGCGATGTAACAAATTGCTTCACGGCACTGCACACATACACCCATTCAGGAACCGGCTAACAAGGTAGCGAGTTTTTCACACTATCGTCATGGCTGAGCCGGCAAAAAAGAAGCAGAAAGCTAGGAAAACATTGTCGGAGGAACAGAGAGAGGAAACGGCAGACTGACACAAGTAAACATAGGAGCTGCCAAATATCTATTCTGAAGCTGTAGGGGGAGCACTATAGAGAAACCTGCCAGCAAAAAGAGAGAAAACTGAAGAAATGGCCAAAACTGCATAGCGCCCCTTTAAGTTTACTATCGCAGAGGAGTAAAGAAACCAGAAAAAAAATCATATTTAAGAAGCTGCAATCAGAGAATTTTTTACTTTTTAACTGCTTAATCGATTATCAAAATAGTTGGCAATTCAATAGTTGACAAATAATTGAGTATTGATTAATCTTTGCAGCTTTTACTGCCTCAGAATATGACAAATCAAGATGTTAGCATACAACACAGTGTGGTCTAGAGAATGGTTATCAGTTATTTTCATTTATCCATTTCTGTATCAAGCAGGTTAATCACATTTCCCATTGTTATCTGGGGTCGGGTCGCGGGGGCAGCAGCTCCAGGATGGGACACCAAACTTCCCTTTCCCGAGCCACGTTAACCAGCTCAGACTTGGGGATCCCGAGGCGTTCCCAGGCCAGGTTGGAGATATAATCTAATAGGGAGGCGCCCAGGGGGCATCCTTACCTCACGGATATGTCAAAGAGCCACGCCAGCCACCTCCTGAGGAAACCCATTTTGGCCACTTGTACCCGGGATCTGGTTCTTTCGGTCATGACCCAACCTTTGTGACCATAGGTGAGGGTAGGACCAAAAATTGACCGGTAGCTCGAGAGCTTTGCCTTCTGGCTCAGCTTTCTTTTCATCACAACGGTGTGATAAAGTGAATGTAATACCACCCCTGCTGTGCCGATTCTCCTGCTCCATTGTAACCTCAATCGTGAAGACCCCAAGGTACTTGAACTCCTTCACTTGGGGTAAGGACTCATTCCCCACCTGGAGTAGGCACTCCATTGGTTTTGTGCTGAGAACCATGGCCTCAGATTTAGAGGTGCTGATCCTCATCCCAGGTGCTGGAGGGGTGGGGGAATAGCTGTACTTAATGCAACATAAAGACGGTTGGGTCATGCAAACATGCATGTTTTCATCTGACGACCAGTTTGATAATGGCTATCAGTTTACAGAGAGCAAGATCAGATCAATGGGCCTGCAGTCCCTTCTTTCTAACTGGCATCCTGCTAATAATATCAATGAATGCAGCGGTTTACCACTAAAGCACTGCCATACTGTAAACATACTCTGTTACAAGTGAAAGTCCTGCGTTGAAAATGTCACTTAAGTAAAAGTATGTAAGTATATCATCAGAAAAAAAGTACTTTTAAAGTATTAAAAGTAAAAGTATTCAGTGCAGAAAAATCCTCACATTTTAGAGACTGGAAACGATCTAAACTGTTCTGTCAATCAGCTAAATGTATATTCGGCTAATCATCTCAGCTGGACTTGTAGGCCGTTATATTGTTGGGTAGTTTATTTATAATAAAACATTGTGTTTTATAAACTGCATGTGTTTTTTGTGCAAAACGCTTAACTTGTAGTAAAAGCTGTCAGATGAATGTAGTGGAGTAAAATGTACAATATTGTACGGAGTAGAAAAGAAAAGACTCAAGTAAAGTAGCTCAGATTTGTACCTAAGTACAGTACTTGAGTGAATGTACTTGGTTAGGTTACATTCCACCACTGATTGAATGTATGAAGTAAGGTCATCTGTGAATGAACGGTGTTAACTAATGCTTGTAATAGCCGGAGTATTAGTCCGGTGTTGGTACTCCGTCCAGCAGCTGGCGCTGTCAATACCCACTTTTCAACACCACCAAAGCAGTTGAGAGCAGTCTTGGCCCAAATTCCTTAGTTCAAGCTATTTTTCTAACATCAACGGTTGTCCTCGTCTTTTGCTGAAGCTTATTAAAGCTCAGTTTTGGCATTTTACTATTCCAGAACTTAATTTTCGAGATAACGGCATATAAACAGTTGTCCCGCGATGCGACAGAGGAAGAGGTAACGTTAGTTTGAGCCGCTGGAGTAACGTACCTAGCTACGTAAACAGTCTGGTATCGTTAGCTGCCATGCTAAGCTATCTAAAAACAGCATTTAACGCTAGCCTTCGCTGTTTGTTTGACCTTTAATTTGCCAAATAACAAACATTGCATCATCTTACAGTGCCAAAAGGGTTAGGTTATCAAATGCTAAGCTTTGTCTTTCCTCAAAAGAAGTCCATATGTGAGCCAAGTTAAGTATTAGGTACCGAAAATGTGTCAACAGTCGCGCGACAGTTGGACATTATTAAATAAGGTTAACGTTACTGTGCTGTCAGGAAAGTAACAGTCTGCATACCGGTCTGTTCTAACCTATCTAGCAATTTCTCCACAATGTTTCTACTTTACAGAGTGTACTGACTGCATAAACCCTAATAGAGAGAGACTGGCTGAAGGATGAATCCTGTCGACTGGGATGCTATTCTTCGGACAGTCCAGAAAAATCTGGACCCAATTCGCCAGAATTATGTTGATAACAGCATGGAGAATGCCCCAATAACTAATAACGAGAGGGACACTTACTGCGAATATTCGAGGCACACTTTTGATGCTCCGCAAAGCAGCACGGGATGGGAGGGAGTCAGTCCTCCTCTCTCGCTTAACTTATACATAAAGGACTCAGAAGTCGAGGACCCAGATGGAGCGCCACTTGAACTGGAGGAAGAGGATCCAGAGCTGGCGAGAAAGCGGAAAGAGCTTAGAGAAATAGAGGAGCGGATACTACTTAAGAAAGCTGCCATTGCTCTGAAATCTGTTGAACCTCTTGTGAAGAAGACCACACCTTCAGACTTTTCCTGTAATGAACAATCATCTGCATGCAAAGGTGCAACTCTTAAAGACAGGGTGAATGTCATTTTGCAGCAGCGACATCCTGCCGGCTTCCTGTCAAAGGTGAGTGATCGATTGATGGATCAGATTTTTGTTAATCAATTGGCAGGCAGCTTGCAAAGGCCCACTGCTTTCCAGATATACTGTTTACCAGGGCTGCACAATTAATCACAATGTTATTGTAATCGCAATATGGACTAGTGCAATATCCAAATCTCAGAGGGGGGAGCAATATTTGTTAAAGGCCAAATATGTGTCAAACCATTCTGAATTAAATATTGTGGTGCTGCAGAGACGTCCCAGCTAAAGAAATTGTATCCTACAGACTAGAGAAAAAAAATCTTTGTTTGGTACAGTTCCTTGCTTAAAAACATACTTTTTAAATATTTATCAATGTAAATGTAGTCTATATCGATGATGTTCCGCTTCTGGGATTGTTCAGGTGCCGCTGGAAATTTTGCCAGTAGTCCTTTCGAATGCCTTTGTGTTGGCAATCTTAACTCTTGTGGATTTGTGAGGACTATGGTTAACTACGCCTCAGATCTCTGCAGGGTAAATCTAGACAGCTAACTAGACTATCTGTCCAATCTGAGTTTTCTGGTGCACGACTAAAATTACCTTTGAACGTACATGTTCCACCAAAACAAGTTCCTACCTGAGGCTATTTTGCAGAGGCGCCGTCATTGTGTCTGGGGCTTAGCGTCGCCCATGATGATTGTGATTGGTTTAAAGAAATGCCAATAAACCAGAGCACGTTTTTCTCCCATTCCGGAATGCTGTTTGGACTTGCCTGAACCTCCTCTGCAGCGCCGTGGAGGAAGGTCTGGCAATGCGAGACTAACGTAAATTAGAATAATGATATAAAAATTATCATTACCTCCAATATTGTGAATCATATCGCAATCGCAATAGCAGTTAAAATAATCGCAATTGGATATTTTCCTCATATCGTGCAGCTCTAGTGTTTATGCATTGCCTCCTTGTTTTTCAGGTGTGGTCTCCCAGAGAGAGAATGAGCTCATCCAGGCTGAGCAGAGATGGTCTGCTGCAGGATCACCATCCCCTGAAGCTCAGAGTGAAAGCACTCATGAAGCACAGATGTAGTGATCCCTGTGTTTTGCCAGCAAGCAGAGAGGTTTGTAGTATATTTTTTTTGCCACCTACTTTGTAGAAAATAGCCATCACATTCACACTATATTAATATTTTTCATTATTAATGATCACATTAATACAACTAAAAATAAATTTATAAAATAAATAAATAAAAACATAAATAAGAGACACAAAATCCCATATGCAATTAGTATTATGTCTCATCAAATACCTATCCACTAGGATTGCAACGGGTCACCAAATTATCGGATCGGATCGTTGTTTTAAGTCTCGGATCAGATACATTTTCAGATCAGCACTAAAAACACGTCTATTTTCGTAGCAGCAGAGCAGGTGTTTAAGTGGCACCGAAATCCGCGTTGCTATATATATATATATATATATATATATATGCATGCCATATTAGTACCGGATTTTAACATGCGCCATTCACGTGAACATAAAATTGCATTGCCTGTTTCTTTTCACGGCAACCTTCCATATAGATTTTTCAGCCTACTTTAAGTGACGGTATCGTGGTTAAACTTTACAATTGATCTGTACGGACCACAGATCAACTATGGTCCGTTACTACTATCCACCCATTAAAGTACAGGAGGTGGGTGGGTGTGGGGGTGGTTCACCCCAAAATGTATTTTTAATCGTCTCTGATCGATTTATTTTCCGTCCCCGTGGCACCCTTAACTTAAAGCCCTGATATCGTTATCAGACTCTCAAATATTCATATTGGTGTTGGCCTCAAAAATCCAAATCTGATACCAGTCTCTTACATATCTTTTGCTATGTTTTTAACAGGAGTATACTACTATCCCTGTGTGGATATGATTGCTGTCACTGTTGTATTGTCTGGCTCAGGTTAAACCTTTTGTGAAACATGACCAAACACAAACAATAAGTGCTACAGAACTTTTTTTTACCATCCAGTTTGACAGTCTGTCATAACTGAAAAAGAACATAAATAAACTCCATCGGATCGGTGCATAAACTCCAGTACTTTCCGATACCAGCATTTTAGGCGGTAACGGAGGCTTTTCCGATAATGGTATCGGCATCGGAACATCTCTAGTAGCAATGAAGTGAATGTAAATGAAGTGGATAGAAAAAGGCTGTCAGGAGTCGATGCTTGTCTTCTGACAGTCATTTTGTCTATTGGTACTCCCAAGTCAAGAAAGTAGCAAGTATGAAAAAACTTGTCCGGTTGCAATAAGTTCTTGATATTACAAATTTGTGTTTTTAACAACAAGCAATGTGTCGGTTTATCTGCCCCTTTCCCAGGCCACGGACGTCCCACCGCCTCCTCCCAGCCGAAGCGATACTTCCCCAGCCGAGCAACAGAACGGCGTCAACGAGGGTTTCCAGCTCTTCCTTAGCGTGCTTAACAAAGGCGTGGATTTCGACTTCCTCAACAGGATCGTCACCAATGACAGTGAGGACCTTCCTTTAGGCGAGGAGCTCCTGAACATTCACCCCGCTGCTGCGGAGAACAAGTCCGACCCACCCTTCGAGAGCGAGCGGTTGAATAGTGGAGTGTCGCTGCCAGGCCACAGTCGGACCGACAGCGGAGAGAGGAAGACTGACCCACCCAGTCAAGAGAGATCCCTCAATGAGACCCTACCTGATGGTGGAGAGAAGGAGGACGACAGAGGAGAAGCAAATAGTCGATCCAGGTCTCCCTCGGCAGGGAAAAACAAGAAGAGCGAAGAAGAAAAACCAAAGGTGGATGAGCAGAGTGCACAGCTCCAGAACATTCTTAAAACCCTGGGGCTGAGCCTGGAAGTGGAAGAGATGAGCAAACTAGCAGACCGGACTCAGGAGAGGCTGTATGGTAAGAAGCATGGAGACAGAAGGGCTGACCGCAGAGGGGAGCAGGAGAGTCAGCGGAGGGGCTCCCAAAGGCATTACAGTCACTCCTCCTCTTCTTCCTCCTCTTCCAGGTCCACTAGGCCTAGAAGCTTTAGTCCCAGCCCCTCTCGCCGTCGGTGCTCCCACAGCAAAGACTCCCAGCGAAGGTCTGAACATAGCCACTCGAGAGAAAAAAGCAGAGACGGACCAACACGCCAAGACCATAACCGGGACAGAAGAGAAGCACAGAGGTGCAGGGACGGAGACCGAGACAGGAAATGCCTCAAAGAAATCTCTACTTATCAACATCCATATCCACCAAACCCAACGTATCCCCAGCCCCACCCTAGTGCTTTTTCTGAATTTTCAGCCTACGGTTTGTCCCAGGACTCGGAGCACACTGCTTACCACAGCGGCACTTACAGTGCTGCTACAGACTTTTACTGGACACATACTCAGGATGCCATTCCTCGCTCACTTTATCCCAGCAAGGGTCCTTATCCACAAAACACCTACTGTCCCTTTCCTGGCTCCGTCGTGGCACCTAACGTGGTTTACCCTCGTCGCAGATCTCTCGAAGACATGAACTGGTTTGTGAATCCTGACCTGTCTCAGAGCGAAGGCCAAAGTGGATCTGTTTCTGGCCTTCGCTGTCTGCAGGTAGTCAAGACTAAGACCACCGAGAGCAATTTAAAGCAACTCACATCAGGCAAAATGCGAAGGGGGACCGCAGAATCTAAGTTGAAGAGCAGACGTAAACGCTGGGCAAGGAAAAAACAGCTTCGAAAAATTGCAAAAATTGCAGCAAAACAAGAGAAACAGAGTGCAAATTCGGTGGAGGTGGAGAAGGCTCTACAGCTCAATGAAGATGACTCGGAAGCAGAGCTGTCAGAAGAAGAAAAACAGCCGCCAACAGAGACGGAAATAAAGGCGAACCTGAGGAAAACGGTTGGTTCCATCTCATTTTAGGAGGTTAGGTTAGGGAGGTTTTGTCCCATTAGTTCGTATGATTGTTAGCAGGATATATCAAATATATATTAAAGATGGATTTCAATATAATTTGCTGAAAGTTGGGCCATGAGCTAAGCATCAAGTGAAACAATTAATTTGTGGATCAAGTCCCAATCAATGTAGACAAAAAATTGTAAACTAAAAGATATTTACATTTATGTCAAATTCATGTCAATGGTTGTTGCCAGTGTTACATGCATATGTATTTTTGGTTTCTATTAGTTACAGTAAGCCATTGGCATCATATTATTGCATTCATAACCTAAATAACTGTTGATTAATCGTTACAATTTATCATGCAAAAATGCAGAAATATGGAGATATCCTTTTTTCTGTTTTATGTCATATTAAATATGAATATCTTTTGGACAAACGGCATTTAAAGTCATCACCTCAGACTTTGACAAAACTGGGATGGCCTTTTTTTTTTTTTTTTACTGTTTTCTGACAATCTAGAAAGTAATCAGCAGATGAATAGATAATGAAAATCATTCTTGGTTGCAGCCCTACTATACACAAAAGAGTTCTGCATTTCACATCTTTACGTTCATATTTCAAATTGCAGCTGTCAGAAAATTACAGCAGCACATGATCATATTTTCAAAGTTGCTTCTGAAAGTGTACAACAGTGATATCTTCTTGCTGAAAGTCAGTGAAGTTGTGTAAAGAACTCGTTGACTCTAAATGTTTTTTTAGTCTTAAGAATGATTCTGAGATGCTTGATAAATACAGATCCAGGAATCGTTAGGATTTCTCAACATTTTCAGACAGGGACTTTTTTAAGCATTATTAATATTTCCTCACAGGTGTACCTATAGGGGGGTGTGTACGCACCTACATAGTTGAATTTTTTGTACTCATTTATCCTGTGATTGTATATCACCATTTTTGTTTTGAAGTGGAAGTCACCCCTGCTACAGAAGAAATGTCACAATAATTTCTATATTTCTTTTATTTCAAGCTTGAATTATTTAACCAGAAGGTGAAGCAAAAAGTGCCACAGCCAGCCATCTTCCTGACCCCTCAGATTGATTAAAGTAAGTAAACTAAAGTGTGAGAACACTGACTTGTGTGTGTGTGTGTGTGTGTGTGTGTGTGTGTGTGTGTGTGTGTGTGTGTGTGTGTGTGTGTGTGTGTGTGTGTGTGTGTGTGTGTGTGTGTGTGTGTGTGTGTGTTTTCATTAAAGAATTGAAAGCTTGATAAATGTTCCCACTCATTTTTAGGCACTCATCAAATGAAATGTTATCTAATTTTCTACTCCAATAATTTACCAGTACCCATATATGATGATATATGTATTATGTTTAGTTATATTATGCTCCATTTTAGGGGTGAAACACACTTAACAAAACATAAACTGATTTCTCTGACATTAGTTATTTATTTAGTAGTATCGTTACTCATTACTGTTGTGAATTCCTCACACTACGGAGACTGTGTAGGTTACAGCGTGTGTAGTTACGGCTACGTTAGTTAAGTACGAGAATTACGCTACTTAATTTACGAAAGAAATCCCAGAGATTGCGTCGTGTTTCTTTTCATTACGGTTGCCTTTCAGAAGTCAGAGACGATGTAAGTTTGTACTCTTTCTATTTAGCTATTGTTGCAGCAGAGTAATCTATTCCTGAGTTGTTTGAGTCTGCAGTGAGTCCTAGTGCAGCACATTAATGGCATATTTCAAGAGAATTGTTCAAATTGGTATACAAGCATGACATTTTCCACAGATACTCTCTAAGGGTCACTTTTTGGGAAAAAGGCATTGGCCGTCCAAATATTTAATATGGTGGCCATTTTTCAAGATGGCCGCTATTTCTGTCAAATGCTCATTACGTCAATCGTTCAAACAGTGATGTAGACATAACATTTTGTGAAAATACTCTCAAGAATGTCTTTTTGGAAAACCGTGCTTGTCCCTCAAAAATTTCAAGATGGCAACCATTTTTCAAGATGGCCGCCATTTCTCTTGAATCCTTACATCAATTTTTCAAACGATGATGCTATCATCAAATTTGGTATAAATATTCTTCAACGAACATTCTCATGGAAAAAGGCTTGTGCCACTCAAAAATTCAAGATGGCGACCATTTTCAAGCTGGCCACCATTTCTGTCAGAGCTCAATTTAATATGTTAAGGAAGGTTTTGTTTAATAGAGTGAACGTCATTACACAACCAGGGCATACTGGTGACTTCACTGCTGTGGAACTCAGCATGGGGTTCAGTGTCAGCTGATCTAGTTTTACTTGCACTATAGTTCTTGACTAGTAGTAATAGTATAGCTAAGTTTAGTGTCCCAAATGTTGTGATGTGAAGCTGATCTAGTTTATCTGGATGTTTGACCCTGTGATGTGAAGCTGATCTAGTTTATCTGGATGTTTGACCCTGTGATGTGAAGCTGATCTAGTTTATCTGGATGTTTGACCCTGTGATGTGAAGCTGATCTAGTTTATCTGGATGTTTGACCCTGTGATGTGAAGCTGATCTAGTTTATCTGGATGTTTGACCCTGTGATGTGAAGCTGATCTAGTTTATCTGGATGTTTGACCCTGTGATGTGAAGCTGATCTAGTTTATCTGGATGTTTGACCCTGTGATGTGAAGCTGATCTAGTTTATCTGGATGTTGCTAGCTTGCTAACTTTCCTGTACATCACACGTTACTAGCTAGTGTGTGTGATACGTTTTTTGGGGCTTTAATCGTTACTGTGCTGGAGGGGATGTTCATTTTACTTGCAAAGATAATGATAATTGTACATTTTATTTCAGTATTTGTTAATATTTATTTTTAATATAATATATATTTAATATTTGTTAATTCCTTTGGCCCTATGCTAAACATTTGAAATAATCTAAACAATATGATATTCAAACGTTTGACTGCTTTCTTTAATAACTAAATAACACAATACTTGTACTTTTACTTTCAGTACTTGAGTAGTAGATTTTAAAATAAACTACTTGTAATAATTATAAAAAATGTTGAATACTTTAGTACTTTTACTTAAGTGTTGTGCTTAAAGAGCACTTCTACTCAAGTCACTTTTTTGATAGAGCACTTGTACTTTTACTCAAGTATCTTTCTAGTACTTTATACACTTCTGCTCATAACATGGTTGAAGGGGGTTTTGTCCATTTTTATTTTATTTTTTAAATATTCATTTATGAGAATCATTTATCGTCCATTATAAATACCGATAGTTTGGAAAATTAAAAATAATTTCGGCCAATAATATCGGACCGCCGATATATCGGTCGGGCTCCAGTTGTCACAAAGCTAAATATGTGTTAGCTGGCTCTCGCAGGATTGTTGTTTTGGAAAAATAAGGTATGGTAGCGGATGTTTAATTTGTGCAACGGCAATAACTCAATGGTTGGCGCACAGAAAATGGCCGTGTAGTGTACGAAAGTGTTTTTTATATAGAACTCCCCGATACAGCAGGTAGGGAGTAGTGAACGAGTGAATGATTCCGGACACAGCCAATGTCTGAAATGGATAGTGTCTTTTAGGGCTGGATCTGAATATTTGAATATTCGTTCGATGGGAAGGTAAGCAGGCCTGTTAGATTTTCAATTTGGGGATTTGAATTTCTTTTTATTATTTTTTTTTATGTGCATTCAGGCTGAAATTCACTGTGGTGTTTTGTAGGGATTAAGCTGCTAGCTCATCCGTATTTTCCACAAGAAGCATTCATTTACACACACTGCGTCGGTCGTACTGTTAAGCGGTGGCTATCAGAAAATGTAAACACTACTGTATGAGGGTTAAAATACGAAACACATGCACTGAACTGACCAGGATTTTGTGTCCTGCAACAACAAAGCAGTCGCTTCAACTCTCGCATCGTCTTTTTTCGTTCTCTCATTTTCTGTGAAATAAAGCTGCCTTCAGGTGCGGTTGGTTTACCCCGCCTCGCCCCAAGCTTTGAATATTCACTGTTGAAAAGCACCGAAACTTCGAAGCTCAAAAAATGGTATTTGGTACAGCCCTAAAGTCTTCATAAGCTGCATGATGATTTAAATGGAAATTTGTTCAGCAGCATTGAGTAACTGTTGTTTGGTCTTGTGTGGTTATAATTTTTTTCTCCTTTTTCCTTAGATCTGAGGAGTGTTGCGACTGATACTTTGAACCTGCTGTGAGCCCCGACAGACCATTTGGTCCTTATCGTGTTCAACATTCATTCATTCAACAATTTAGTATTTGAGTCACATTTTCAGATTTTTACTGAATCATCCTCGAACTGGAACTAGAAGTGAATTAAATCTTCCTTAAAATAATATTTTTGTGTCATTAAAGTTGCTATATGTAACTTTCAGTTTGTGTTGATTCTAGCGGCCGCTTTGGACAACAGCGGTGGTGTTTTTACCTCTCCTGCTGTCGAAAAGGTCTTTTCTCTGTGAGGATTTATTGCCCACAGTAAATTACTGAGTTAGAATTACCAGTAGGTCAGAAAACCATTCATTTACAAGAGAGAAAAGAGAATATGTTACAGATTCATCATTGCATTTCAAGTGTTGCATACTTAGCCTAGATGTATCGTGAGCTAAACCAGTTAACATTATCACTGTCACTGAATCAGGAGCCAAAGCATTAAAGTGATGGTTCGGAGTAATTTCACCCTAGGGTCCTTTGCACCATGACCTCGAGCCAAACACCCCCTGTTGTCTTCTGCTCTGTGCTGCTGCTGCTGCTGTTACTACCGGGCAGTAAGAGTGCTTAGGGCTGTCTACAAATTACAACACCGAAAAGAGATGCAACAAAAATATTTATTAATTTAATGATTAAATAAGGTATTGTCTCCAAACTTACCTCAATTATAACTTGTCTCCTGCTAGTTATACTACAGCACTTTTAAAAAAAAAAAAAAAAAAAAAAAAATTAAATTAATATTTTTGTTGTATCTCTTTTCGGTGTTGTAATTTGTAGACGGCCCTAAGCACTTGTCTTACTGCCAGCAGCAGCAACAACAACAACAGCAGAGAGCAGAAGCCAACAGGCAAGTGTTATTTACAGTGGTGTGAAAAAGTGTTTGCCCCCTTCCTCATTTCCTGTTCCTTTGCATGTTTGTCACACTTAAGTGTTTCGGAACATCAAACCAATTTAAACAATAGTCAAGGACAACACAAGTAAACACAAAATGCAATTTGTAAATGAAGGTGTTTATCATTAAAGGAGAAAAAAAATCCAAACCATCATGGCCCTGTGTGAAAAAGTGATTGCCCCCTAAACCTAATAACTGGTTGGGCCACCCTTAGCAGCAACAACTGCAACCAAGCGTTTGCGATAACGTGCAATGAGGCTTTTACAGCGTCCTGGAGGAATTTTGGCCCACTCATCTTTGCAGAATTGTCCTAATTCAGTTACATTAGAGGGTTTTCGAGCATGAACGGCCTTTTTAAGGTCATACCACAACATCTCAATAGGATTCAGGTCAGGACTTTGGCTAGGCCACTCCAAAGTCTTCATTTTGTTTTTCTTCAGCCATTCGGTGGTGGACTTGCTGGTGTGTTTAGGATCATTGTCCTGCTGCAGAACCCAAGTTCGTTTCAGCTTGAGTACACGAACAGATGGTCGGACATTCTCCTTCAGGATCTCTTGGTAGACAGCAGAATTCATAGTTCCTTTTATCACGGCAAGTCTTCCAGGTCCTGAAGCAGCAAAACAGCCCCAGACCATCACACTGCCACCACCATATTTTACAGTTGGTATAATGTTCTTTTTATGAAATGCAGTGTTCCTTCTACGCCAGATATACTTGGACACACACCTTCCAAAGAGTTCCACTTTTGTCTCATCGGTCCACAGAATGTTGTCCCAAAAGTCTTGGGGATCATCAAGATGTGTTCTGGAGAAATTGAGACGAGCTTTGATGTTCTTTTTGCTCAGCAGTGGTTTCTCCTTGGAACTC
The DNA here is from genome assembly GCF_004354835.1 of Perca flavescens. Classification (NCBI taxonomy): domain Eukaryota; kingdom Metazoa; phylum Chordata; class Actinopteri; order Perciformes; family Percidae; genus Perca; species Perca flavescens. Next base: position 35,596,247 of record NC_041332.1, on the reverse strand, counting down.
TGCCATGCAGGCCATTTTTGCCCAGTCTTTTCCTGATGGTGGAGGCATGAACGCTGACCTTAACTGAGGCAAGTGAGGCCTGCAGTTCTTTGGACGTTGTTGTGGGGTCTTTTGTGACCTCTTGGATGAGTCGTCGCTGCGCTCTTGGGGTAATTTTGGGCGGCCGGCCACTCCTGGGAAGGTTCACCACTGTTCCATGTCTTCGCCATTTGTGGATAATGGCTCTCACTGTGGTTCGCTGGATTCCCAAAGCTTTGGAAATGGCTTTATAACCCTTTCCAGACTGATAGATCTCAATTACTTTCTTTCTCAATTGTTCCTGAATTTCTTTGGGTCTCGGCATGATGTGTAGCTTTTAAGGATCTTCTGGTGGACCTTACTGTGTCAAGCAGCTCCTATTTAAGTGATGCCTTGATTGTGAACAGGTGTGGCAATAATCAGGCCTGGGTGTGGCTAGAGAAATTGAACTCAGGTGTGGACAACCACAGTTATAGTATGTTTTAACAAGGGGGGCAATCACTTTTTCACACAGGGCCATGATGGTTTGGATTTTTTTTCTCCTTTAATAATAAACACCTTCATTTACAAATTGCATTTTGTGTTTACTTGTGTTGTCCTTGACTTTTGTTTAAATTGGTTTGATGTTCCGAAACACTTAAGTGTGACACACATGCAAAGGAACAGGAAATGAGGAAGGGGGCAAACACTTTTTCACACCACTGTACATAAACTTCTGGTAGCCTTAACTACAGCAGATAACTTCTAAAATAAAATTAGGCTTATATAAAGAAATCTCCTGCTACCTTTTACCTGGCTGGATACTCACTAATGCAGGCTTTTCTGGTGTTACTCTGAAATCTGTGAAAAACTATATAAAAACAGCGTTCTTTTCACTCTTAAACTCTTTTCCTGTTACAGGTCATCATCGGATGGAGAAATACACAATTTCAGAAACATTTAAAAGTTACATATAGTCACTTTAATTGCCAGTCTGTGTTAGGACCGGTTTTACCCATTTCAGCACTACATTTCTATGAATATCACTACTTTGTAACTCTCTTTCTATACTGCCGTTTTTCTCTTGGTGCTGTATGAATTTGATTAAAAAAAATATGTTTTGCAGGCTCTGTTGTATTTTGTAATATATATTTATATCATGTTCTCAGGAACACCTTAAGGAACTTGTTTGAAATTTGGCACAAAACAGCCACTTGGACTCAAGGATAAACTGATTAGATTTTGGTGGTCAGAAGTTCAAAATTGACTGAAACTGTTTTCTACCACAATCCGCTTTATTGGCTAAGCATGTGAACACATACAAGGAATGTATCTGTGTTTGTTTCTCCCAATGAACTAACGCACTGATGGAAATGAAGCAGAACAAGAACAACAAAGCTTAAAGTTGAGTCAACGCGGCTCAGTGGTTAGCACTGCTGCGTCACAGCAAATAGGCCCTGCAGAGTTCGATCCCTGGTCCAGGCCTTTCTGTGTAGAGTTATCATTTTCTCCCCGTTTTGTTAAAATTTGTTTATTAGGATAAACCCCTTGAGATGGATCATCTTGTTTTCGAGGGGGTCCCAACATATAACACAATAATTACATAACAGAGAAGTATAAAATCTAAACAAAGCAAAAAACAAACACCACCTGCATATGTTCATTAATACATTACACCAGAAACAAAATTGTAGACCTGCACCAGGCTGGGAAGACTGAATCTCCAATAGGTAAGCAGCTTGGTGTGAAGAAATCAACTGAGGGAGCAATTATTAGGAAATGGAAGACATACAAGACCACTGATAATCTCCCTCGATCTGGGGCTCTACGCAAGATGTCACCCTGTGGGGTCAAAATGATCACAAGAACGGTGAGCAAAAATCCCAGAACCACACGGGGGGACCTAGTGAATGACCTGAAGAGAGCTGGGACGAAAGTAACAAAGGCTACCATCAGTAACACTATGCCGCCAGGGACTCAAATCCTGCAGTGCCAGACGTGTCCCCCCTGCTTAAGCGAGTACATGTCCAGGCCCATCTGAAGTTTGCCAGAGAGCATTTGGATGATCCAGAAGAGGATTGGGAGAATGTCATATGGTCAGATGAAACCAAAAGAGAACTTTTTTGGTAAAAACTCAACTTGTGTTTGGAGGAGAAACAATGCTGAGTTGCATCCAAAGAACACCATACCTACTGTGAAGCATGGGGGTGGAAACATCATGCTTTGGGGCTGTTTTTCTGCAAAGGGACCAGGACGACTGATCCGTGTAAAGGAAAGAATGAATGGGGCCTTGTATCGTGAGATTTTGAGTGAAAACCTACCATCAGCAAGGGCATTGAAGATGAAACGTGGCTGGTTCTTTCAGCATGACAATACTCCCAAACACACCACCCGGGCAACGAAGGAGTGGCTTCGTAAGAAGCATTTCAAGGTCTTGGAGTGGCCTAGCCAGTCTCCAGATCTCAACCCCGTAGAAAATCTTTGGAGGGAGTTGAAAGTCTGTGTTGCCCAGCGACAGCCCCAAAACATCACTGCTCTAGAGGAGATCTGCATGGAGGAATGGGCCAAAATACCAGCAACAGTGTGTGAAAACGTTTGACCTCTGTCATTGCTAACAAAGGGTATATAACAAAGTATTGAGATGAACTTCTGTTATTTACCAAATACTTATTTTCCACCATAATTTGCAAATAAATTAATTAAAAATCCTACAAATGATTTTCTGGATTTTTTATTTTTTTTTCTCATTTTGTCTCTCATAGTTAGAAGTGTACCTATGATGAAAATTACAGGCCTCTCTCATCTTTTTTATGTGGGAGAACTTGCACAATTGATGGCTGACTAAATACTTTTTTGCCCCACTGTAAATATACACTGGAATATTTCCGTAAGGGCCTTTTACATACAATACGATACAATACAACTTTATTGTCAGCCAAAGGCCGAAATTCTTTGTACATCCCTGTGTAGCTCGTTTAAAAATGAGGACGTACACATACATCCAAACAGTGAATGACATACACATACATCCAAAAACATCCAAACATACATGGGATTAATAACACCAACAGACATACATGAGACATTACCACAAATGACATAAACTCCAAAATAAGGAAACAGATAAAACATATATAACAACAGTACATGACATGAACATACACACAGACAAAGTCTTGGAGATGTATATCCCTGAAATAAATATTGCACTGGGTTTAATGTAGCCAGTTTGGGATACGATTAAAAGAATAAACTCTAAAGCGTCAGTTTGAAGGCAGAAGCTGATATTCACTGTGCAAGACATGTAAATTGACAAATGTTCATATTAACATGTATATGCCTGTTTATGGTGAAAATAAGTGATTTATTTCAAGATAGCATATTCGCCCCATAGGGTTACACTGTAGAGTCATCTGACGTTGGTATCCAATATGGCATCCATGATTTGAGTTGGCCACACTCTCTATATAAAGGGCGCTAGCTGCCGTCATTCGAGCGACTCGCTCGTATGTATTCTGAATGATTCTGAATGTCAGATTCTACGCGTACGAGAATACTTGGATTAGTTGGTGGTAGTAATTAGACATGAATGAGCACATATTTGTGAAAGAACAAAGGGGTTTTTGCTAAGAATCAACAAAAAATATTACAAAATGTATCTTTAAATAATAGCAATGGTGTTAGGACAAGGCAGATTTAAATGTTTTTTAAAGTTTTTAAAGGTACTCACACATACAGTACATGTAGCAAAATTCATTCTCTGCATTTAACCCATCCCTCAAGGGAGCAGTGGGCAGCCGTTTACAGCGCCCGGGGACCAACTCCAGATCTGAGCCAGTGCCTTGATTAAGGGCACTGACTGGAGAGCCTAATCTACATAACCCACGCACACACGGGGAGAACATGCCAACTCCACACAGAACCCAGAACCTTCTTGTAGTGAGCACAGTGCTATCCACTGGCCCACCATGCCACCACCACTGTGTACTGTCCATTGCGAGTACAACAATGTTGTAGGACCAATGCTAAATTGGTAGAGTATACTTTTTAATTTGGACCAGGTCAACACTGTAAACATTAGCATGTTAACACTGAGCTGAAACTAGAGCTTATATCTTATAATTACAGTCTATGGCTTAGGCAAACAAAGAACAGCTAAAAACAAGCTAAGTCTGACAAAATGGAGCTTACAGATGTGGATGGAGCCACATTTGACAAGGAATCTGAAAACATTCATAATAAACCCCTTAGCGTCAATGCAGCCTTTCCTTTTTTCACCATTTTTGTTCCCCGTTTAGAGCATTAGTTAAGATTTGGACCCTGTACATAAAATGTATATAATATTATTTGAATACCTCATTAGCTGTTCAATTCACCTGACAATCAATAGCTGCAGTTACTACAACAGTAATTTATCAGAATGTTGAATGTAAACTCCCCCCAAATTCTCAGAATAAACAGTGAGGACATGACCAACGTGTCCACTGTTGGTAATAATAGCATAGTGTTCTCTCCATTTATTATTCATTCCAACTTTCTTTTGTAGGATAAATAATATTATTTTTTAAATACTCTTAAGTTGATTGGCTAATGCAATGTACTGATCCGAGGACTTCTGGGTAATGAATGCTGTCAGTAGTATACCATGAAATGAAACAATCACATTCACGTATGTGTCAATAACATTTATTTATACAGTAGACTATCCTAAGTAGGACATGATAACACACCCAAAGTATGAAGCACAAGAGGCTATCTATGGGTTGTAAAGTGGAGTTCACACCACAGATATTTGTTACTTTTCCAAAATCATATGCCTTTGCCAACAGTATTGGTGCTAATACCAACACTACAGATAGCAGTGATGCACCTCTACAATCAAACAAATACAGTTTGGGCTTGCAGCTCAAGTCAACTTTCAACAACATCTACATTTTGCTGCAAAGTAAAAATAATGACTTTGAACAAAACCAGAACAATAACTTCCAAATAAATTACTAAAGTAGTCACAAGTCTTTGCAACACCATGACTCACATCTTCTGATGTGTTGCTGTAGTTGATACTGTTATAAATAGGAGAGTGGTTCGCGCTTGAATCTAAAGTTCATCTTTCTCCTCTCCCTGACAGAAGCATGCTGCTCTCTGGCCGTTCATGTAGGGTCTGCAGCCCAGAGTCCACACTGTGTTGAACAAGGTGTCTGCTACCGTTTCACATGCTGAGGAGAGAAAGGGACAAAAACAGGAACGGCAGTCAGTACGGAGCAGTAGTTCAAGTCCAAGTTCAAAACAACTTTAGTTTTTAACAGTCTACAGACCCAAAATAACATGTACACATACATGAACTGTGTGGATAGGATATGGACGTTGTTGATCAATAATTTCTTTGGCTTTTTGGACCACATGCTTTTCCCAAATAAAACACAATTCTCACTGCTGAACTCCAATTATTTTGGAGCAGACCTTCACGATGTTGTTCAGAGTACGCACAAAAGAAGGTACTGTTCGACATTTTCTGAGATTTACTCAGCATACAGTTCATTTCATAGTACATTGGATTATCAGTAGGCCTACTTGACAGGTTCTAAGCGCTTGAGCATTGTAATAATTTGTATAGGGATCTCAAGAATTATTTTTTAATTTAAATATTAAGCGATTTGTTTCGGGACGTTTGGATCTCTTCAAAAGGGTTTTATACATTACGTTAAGGGCGCATTTATAACAATTAAAACATGATGGAGATGTAGGCTTCTGAAAGGTCCCCAGACCAGCAGTGAACTTTTCCAAGACCACATGTTTTTTTTAATTTCAAGCAGGGCATTTTAGAGATTACTGATAAGTATCACAAGTGGTCATCATTTTCAGCTGTCACATAGTGGGATTATGTAAGTCTTGCCCATAGTCGCAGTTGTTGAATTGTTAAAGGTGAAGTTGAGAGAGAATGGTGCTGAAAAATGGAGATCAGCTCAGTGACCCTGCCCTGGATAGAATAGAAAAGAATCAATGTTTATTGCCATTTGCAGGGTTCCTACATTGGAATTTTTGTGTGATGCTCTTATGCCAGGATCAGACTACGCGATTTTTTTGTCTTTCACGACAGTCATATGTCAGACTAGAAAGCCATATTGCCAAAACGTCTTGCTGTCTCTTCGACAGAAGAGTGGCAACACTACAAGTATGACACCGACCACCCCCAGACTGAGTCCGCTCTACAAAAATATAAAAAGAAATAAAAACTACAATAAAAATATTAAGCTATATAAATATAAATAAAATATAAAGTAGAAGAACAATATAAAGACAAAACAGCCGTAGATAAATAAAGTTGTGATTGCCAAAGTGCACCGGAAACAATAACTACTTATGAATATAGATATTATTGCACCTGAGATTTTTCAGATTGTTATTGCACATAGAACACATTGTTATGATATTGTACTTGAGACATACAGTACATTGTATAAAGACTACTTGTGAATATATACATGCACCTTGAAATAAAGGTTAAAAACATTACTAACCTTCAACTTTTGACACAAAGCCAAGGCTCTTCTTGAGGTCAGAGCAGATGCTGTGGAGGCACCAGCGGAACTTGGAGTCGCAGCGGTACTTGTTGGAGCCACACGTGTCGTAACACATATCCAGCTGATTGCAACACTTGGTCATGGCAGGGATGCCCATGTCCATCTGGTACACAACAGAGGGGATTCATGTGTTAGTATGCAAGTGTGGGGGGGTTACAGGTGGTTATTTTGACTGTACACTAAAAACTGATTCCATTATTCAGTCAAATGTAGACTTCTATGAATATTTAGGGACTGTATGAAAATTATTAGGGGCAGGGGGTTAAAATATTATTTGCTTTTTCCCCCCTAGTTTTATTTTTTTTTTCACCTTTGTCCTGCGAGATTTACTTTAAAAACTTTTTTTTTAAAGAATAATATATTTAAAAAATTGTTTTGGTGTTTGTCCCATGGTCCATAAAGCTAAAGTTTTGACACAATGCAGAGACACAACAGTCAGCTCTTTGCACTGTCTTTTGCATCTTTTATTTTTTTCACTTCACAATTAACCAGTAGCTGGTAGAATCATACTGTCAGTCTTAAGAAACATTAGACATGAATCTTAGATCTTTAAGGAGCTGGCCATTATTTAACTAGCCAACTAAAATATAATGCTAGTTCAGCACAACCCATTTTGTTCTGCTAATTGGTGAAGCAAAAATAGTACAATGGCAAGAACCTCTGTGCCTCTGTTCACTTATTGTGAGTGGTAATAACTGTTCATTTAGTAGCTCTTAGTTCAAAAATAGACAGAAGCTTGAATGTTCAATAAACATTTGTGTTTTTAATTGTGTAAAAAGCATTGTTCTGTTAACATGATAAGCTTGCAAGTGGGGCTAAGTTGAGATATAGAGCAGAGGGTGTTGCAATTTCTTAAGTCAAAGGGAGGGTCCAAAGGAAATATTTATAACTCTGGGTGGGGTCTTGCTATTTAAAAAGTAGAACATAAGTTTTGTCCCTTTTCCCAACCCAGATAATTTTTGTACAGTCCCTTAAGAATGTAGATTAATTTATTTTATACCCGCATCAACTAAATTTCCAAGTTTGATCAATCCACATAAATTTGCCCTGAATGGACAGAAAAAGCATACCCCGTCTGGAATAGGAAGACCAAAGAAGTAGGAGGTACATCCATCAGGTTCTGGCATCTGATAGCCAGGACGAGGAAGAGGAGCTTTACCTGAGAGGAGAAGCAAAGCAAAATATCAGATGTACGTCACATCGGGCCAGTGCTGGCTGGTTTGATAACCATGTGGGTTCAAAAGTAGATCCCTGCCTGCACATAGAGAAACAAAGGTTACTTATTTGGTTCATATCTTTTCACAATTATTATATTATTAGTTATTAGACACATTCACCACCACATGAAACCTATCCTATAAAGCTGGGGTCACAGTCCACTTCCAGGCCCTCTTCCAAATGATAACAAAGATGATAAGAAGTTTATTTTATCAAGGGTTAAATATCAGAGCGATCGTTGCATTTTTGTTCCACACAGGAAATGTCCAGTATAACCACTTAGTTTATGATGTAATATGAATGTATTATACTGTGAGTAACCATACTTAATGCTTATTTATTAAAGAGCAACACAGGAGCATTCATGCAGAGATAGATTGTGCATTGCGTACACTGTTAATAAACTGTCCTGGGAAATGATTTCATTAATATTCTATTGGTATTTTAATAGTAATAATGATGTTAAATGTTTGGATGAATCAAAGTACAAGTAGTTTATAATGTGAATTTAAACAAATTTTAGAAATCTAATTTAAATGAGAATTTGCTTCATTTCTACATCTTAATTATTGCATATAAAAGACAGAATTTACAAAAATCACTATTCCAATGCAAGATTTGACTTTCTCCACAGTGCAAAACAAATGTTAACAGATGAGAGTCTAACCTAAAGTGTGTTCTTATTGTGAAAAACCTGTCAATTAAAAGTCTTTGATTGGGTTTGACCCTTTTATGTTCTGTACTGTATATGTATTTTTTTAGTTAGAAGAGGCAAAATACTTTTATAAATTTGACAATTTTGATTCCAAAAAGAAGGAAGTATTTTGCATTCTCCCCAAGAACTGTGTCGTTAATGGGGTGAAAATCCAAAAATCAACTGGAGCATAAGACACCCACCCCTAGTCTAACCCTAACCCTTTCCACTGCTATCAATGCTAAAGGGAAACTGTAATACATTTCCTCCTTTCAATTAAGATGAAATTGTAACATATTTTGAAAAAAAAAAAATAATGATCCAAAATTAAAATACCATTGACTGGCTGATCAATATCATTATTATTCTAACCTTAAACGATACTGCGTTAATGCTTACTCATCCATTTAAGTGACTTACCATATCGACAGCGGTATTGGCACACTCCATCACGTCCACCCATGAACTCTAGCATTGAGTCAAAGTATCCGCTGACTGACTCAAAGCCGCCTCGCAGGGAGTTCATTCCCCACTCTGCATTCTCGTCCTCGGCCTGCGAGCCATCGGCGGCCTGGCCCGGTGCTGGTGGTGTTGCAGTTGGGTCCTCAGTCTCTTCACTGACGGCACCGTGGATGAACAGGCCCAGCAGGAGCAGGAGGGGAGCAATAAGGGCCCAACGGGTCATTCTGTAGCTCAGACAGTTCCACACGAACAGTTAGAGTTCAGAAACTGAGGGAACACATTCACGGTGGCAATACTGAAACTGTGTGCGTGACCTGAACTTTGAACCAGAGAAAGGGATGGCCTCATATGTGGAAGAACAAAGTCCAGCCTCTATCTCCTCTTTTTTTTTAGATATCTGAGCTTTTATCACTCTTGCTGATTAAAGAGAGGCAGAGTGTACTTGTTCACCATTCAGTCAAGTGGATTCAATTACATTTTAATCACATTCATTTAAGAGTTAATCTTTCTTGACATTAACATAGAGTAGCAAATGGGATAGAGTGGATTTTCTGTAAAATCAGAGAGCATCACCTCTGTGCCCTGCTTCATGGTTTCTCAAGTCAGTTAAATTCATGTGCAAATTGTCTGTCATTATACAAAATTAATGAAAACACCTAATTATACATCACACATCTGGTAGCACTTGCTACTGAAACCTCCAAACTAGCTCATAACAGTTTTTTCATGGTGTTTGGCCAATATGATACAATGATTTTGTAAGGAGAACTGAGGAGAACTAAGTCTAAATACTCTAAGTGTGCGCGTGTGTGTGTGTGTGTGCGCGTGCATGCGTGTGTGTGTATGTGTGTGTTTGGGTGTGTGTGTTTCCAAAAGCAGGTTTCTGACATTTTTGTTTTTTGTTTTCTTATCATAATATTATCAAAATATGGATTCTCTGAGGTTATCTGGTGCATGCTTGAAAGTGTAGGCTTTTCACTGATTTGAACATTTTCTGTAACTATACATCAATTCTAAAGTATTTGAATGTGAGACTTTGTTGTGACTGTTGTGTCATCAGACCACAGCTTATTATTAGTTTATCATGGGAAGTGTGTACCCAAATGTCGAGGTTTTTTTAATTTTTAATTTTAATTTTTTTATCAAAGGGCAACGGAAATGAGGATAATTCTAATGTGACAAGACAGACCTCCAGATAAGGCTTTTTAGTAAACTGGGCACTTTTGTGGGCTAAATTTCAGAATTTCAAAGGGAGACACAATGGCAAATAGTTTACAAAACGACACTCGTCACAACAACCATTGATTTTCACAAAGAACACGTAAATACTATTCAAGTTGGGAAATACAATAATAAACAGGAAGTTATCACTTATCACATAGGTGGAGAGTCAAAGACAAGAAAGAGTCAAAGTCTTCAAAAACAAAAGGCACTGATAAAATAACATTTAACATACCCATCACAGTTATAGTAATTGAGATATAAGACAATGTATTCCTAGTTTCTTAGCGTTTAATGTTGAATTAATACACTTTGAAAGAAACTTAATATATAATTTAAAGTCATTATTGAAGCCTGTAAAATTTGGGCAAGACGTTTTTTTTTTTTTTGGTCAATAGATTCAAACACTGGAATGTTAACTATTATAAGAGATAATCAAGTCCTTCCATCAACCAAACCCAGAGCTGCATCACAAAAGAAGTGTGAAAAAAGTCCATAACATTTTGTCATGAAAATCAGCAACATGGTATGTTCTTGTAATAAAGTAATTTTTCTTTAACTTTAGGAAGAATAATGGAGATAAAAAAATATGGAGAAAGTGACGTTAGCCTACTGCTTTATCAAACCTGTAAGAGCCACCCCAACCTTTACACATCATGTACAGTACGTCACCAAATATACTAGACAATACAAAACTTTACCGCTAGATGGCCCTAGGTGTCAGGGTCTGAGACCACAGACATAATATTTGATAATATCCATAATATAGAGTAGACGCCGCATCGACCGCTACTGCCTACTTTTATGTATGTCAATGCCTACTGGCGCCGCTGACGAGCCGTAGGGCCGCCATCTTGGACCGGTCACCCGCTCCATTCAGTGTAAGTGTTTGGCAGGTGCAGTGAGTTGTCAGCGCATTTAAATAATCATACCGAACTGATTTTCCCTCTATGTCTATGGTCTTCACTACAGCAGTCTTTGGTCTTCACTACCCTCTGTCTATATTTGGTAGAGTCGCGTGACTTTTGTCTCTTCAGAGAAGGATCTTTGGTCTCTTCTATGCTCTTCACCCCCCTCTGTCTATATTTGGTAGAGTCCAGTGACGTTTGTCTCAAACACGGAAGAAGAGGTGAGCGATTGAGTGAGCTCGTTGTATTCATATGTCAATGGTTGTATTATACATCCATGCTTAGACCGACCTGATAGTGAATTAACTGGACCGCAACTCACACTAGCATATGTTTTGGCACTTGATCCCTGAACAGAAAAATAGGTTAGGATAGGTACTACCTAGCTAGGGAAGACCAAAAAGCAGCTGTGGTTTATTGATAGTTTTATGGGCGCGAGACAGCGTTTGTTATCACGAGCGTCCCCTTTGCCAGGTGGCTGTTTGAAACTTGTTTTCTGTTTCTTCTGACTGGGTGGTCACAACCTCGGCTATGGGTGCCCTGCTAGTCTTTCTACGTTAAAACACAACTAACTCATGACGAGACAAACAGAAGAATGGCTTTCGCAAATCTGTTCACGAGACTGTCTGCTGTCGAAGAAGGTGTGAAGAGCCCCGCCGGTCAACCCGCCTTTACACTCCGGTAACGTTATTTAACGATAGTTAGCCGTTAGCCTTGATGTGATCGAGTGAGCAGTTCGTTTTAATGGCCTTCATCTGCAATACAAACTCCCTTTGTTCTACAGGAACGAGGAGACTGAGACTGGTAAAAGAGGCAATGCCAAGAAGAGGAAAGCCCACGATGAGCTGACTGGCTCTTATAAAAAGGTAAGATGAACTTGAACCATGTTATTACGTCGTGAAGTTTGCATCACATATGGTCTCGCTAGCTGAAGCTCATCTTCTCCACCTTTTTCTCGGTGTTTACTTTGATTACATTTGGAAACCTTGAGTGGCCAGGTATTTCATTTAAATTCTTATACTCGGCAGATTCTTAGCAAAATGCGAAGAACCATAAACACCAGAATCAGAAGAACTGATCTTTGTTTTTGTCGTGGTAACAATAGTGATGTCAGTTAGATTTGGTTTGGTCAGAGCTATGGAATTTTAAAAGAAGGGTAGCTCATTCTGTCAGGCAGTAAATATCCATCAGGATGGCCTACTCCATCTGTAAATGTAAGTAAAAGAAGGGTAGCTCCATAGATTTATATATAATATATTTGTTTTGTATCTATGTAGCTCATTCTGTCAGGTAGGAACTATCTATCAGAATGGCCTACTCCCTCTGTAATCGTGGTTAAATCATCCATCTTTGCTCACTACATCTTAGCCTGTCTTACCCTCAGGTGTGCATAAACTAAAGGTTGTGAACTTATTTTATCGGTTTTGGCCTTGAAAAGTATGTAATTAGGGCTAATCGTATTGGTGGAAAACATTCATATTGTGTATCCCTATTAGTAACACCTCCCAGTATAACACAAGGCAATGCAATTCAACAGCCCCACAAACTATAGCCTTCAATGGTTTAATAAGTTGCTCTTTTATTGCGTGAATTTTATATTAGACAGCATTGGTTTTATTTGTCTACTTGTATCTCAGTGGAAATCAAAATTCAATTGTATAGGGTTTGTGCTGTTTGTCTAGCGCAGGATGTATTTGTATTGTGGACTTGCCAGACTTGAAAAGATTGGGATAAATCTTTCAATATTAACAGTCCTTGACATTGATTTATATGCATTTTCTTTTCACAGAAGCAAAGTTACCAAGCCCATAAAGCCAGAAGGTATAATGCTGCATCCTTTAAAGACGATGACTCCAAGGCCAGACACTACCATATGCATAACACTGATAACGGACATTCAAGTGTTGGCTTCATCAAAGAAGTGATGCATAACCACGGTTACAATAACATGTGTCACAAAGGTCAGAATTACAAAATTAAAAATATCCATAACGTGAACAAGCAACAGCAGAAGAAGAATCCAGATGGGCAGAAAAATCTGTACCAACAGAAGGATAGATGGAGACCTGCCAATAGAGATGGAAACCATCAGACTAGACCTGCTTGGAGAAAACATGGAGGAGACAGTAAAAATAAAAATGACAAGCAGGTAAGCAAGAAACTTGTCTGTGTCCGTCAGGATAGAAATGATCCATCATCAGTCTGTAGTAGAGCCCGACTGATATATCGGCGGGCGATATTCGGCATTTATAATGGCCAATTTAAAAAAAAAATTTTTTTTATATATATATATATATATATATATATATATATATGACAGAGCTATAATCATTCTATCACCCCTTTAATATTCAATTATCAGAATCATTTGTCATTATAAATGGTTCTGATGAATGAATAAAAAAAAAACCTATATATATACACACACACACACACACACACACACACACACACACACAGACAGGTTGGGCTGAAAATTGCCCGAATGCTATTTTATTAGGCCCTTAACTACCATGTGAATATGGCTCTATTTGGAACAAGAGCTTTTCTTCCAAATATGGTATGCTCATGTATATTTAGAATGAGCTGCACGCTGATTGGTTTGAGCAAACCACATAGAAACACATTGGAGACTCGACAGCAGGTCTCATATTTCAGACACTGCAAAGTTATACATTGTTTGTCGGGCTATTTCGTTATTAAATTCACTTCTGAGACTTTTTTTTTAAGCAAGAAATCAACTATAAAGCTCAAATATGGGCCGTTTTACAAAAATTGATGGCTAATTGCAAATTTGGTAAGACTGTGTGTCGGAGTTCAGCAGCCGGTGCTGCCTGTGTTGCTGCCTCACCGCCCGGCCTGCCTTCCTTCACAGACCCCGGCCTGCTGTGAGGTGGATGGTGCTCCGTCACGACTGGCAGCCCACAGCACTCCATACCCGCGCAAAGTCACTGTTTTTTCGGTTAATGGACTACCAAACGCCGCTGCTCTGACAGAGCTCCAGGGCCTGTAACTCCCCTCTTCCTGCTAGCTAAATGGCCGGTGTGTGTGTGTGAGAGCGCGGTCAGCGAGCTTGTTACACCAGCAATCTCTTACCACAGGTTTCAGTTACTCTTGGCTGGCTGCCAGCTGCCGGCATAACTAGAGTAGCTATATTTACAGTTTGAATTTCGTCACACCACTTAAACAACATCTACCTAAAGGTCTTATAAAGCTAACAACGGTGTCGGATTTCAAGTTAATGAATTTTTGTGAACATTAGGGGTTTCGTTAGCTGCGACTGTCCCTTCAATCCTAGCTATTTGTAGCTACAAATCACGGATGGTTAGCTTTATTTTCGGAGTAATTCGAGTATATTTGCAGCGAGGCAGCAACACAGGCAGCACCGGCCGCTGAACTCCTTGAGATCTGCGCAACCTATTCAACAGTGTTGGTCAAATTACTTTAAAAAAGTAATTAGTTACAGTTACAAATTACTTCTCCCAAAAAGTAATTCAGTTAGTAACTCAGTTACCACATTGTAAAAGTAATTAGTTACTCAGCAAAGTAACGGACGTTATTTTTTATGTTCTATAACGCTATTACTTTCTATAGCATCTTCAAATATGTTTATATTAACTGATTGAAGAATAAAACCACTATATACAGTATTTTAGAACATTTGGTATTTAGGATAGCTCTGAATGACTCAGACTCCACAGTGGACAGGGGTAGCATGTTTTCAACAACATACCTTGCAATCATTGTGTTCAGCTCGGCCTTGGTCACCTGTTGCTGACCCGAAAAATCGAGCGTTGCTTGTTTTAACAGAGTGGCTCCGTCTCCTTCGCTGGAGCTCACGCTAACTGCATTCGCGTTTGGGGTTGGGTTAGCAGCAGCAACAAGTGTTGTGTTAGCATGTGTTGATGTGAGGCGCTTCATAAGATTGGAGTTGCTTGAGGCAGACGTGGATAAAGTCTTTTTTCCTGGGCATAGCCTGCATGTTACATAAACATTCTTGCCTTTTAATTTCACTGAGGGAGAAGAAGTGCCGGTACTTCCAGTTCAAGAACGCTACCTTAGAATTTCTCTGGCTCGTCGCTATTGTCGCTGTCTTGTGTTTAGTGGTAGTCAGAGCATGCAGTGAGACATCGTGAGCAGGGCATCCGCCCACCCAGCCAATCATCATCGCATTTGCAACGGTGTCATCACACACACACAACCTCGTTGAGATTTGCCCGTTTTCAGAGGCAGTTTCAAATAGTGAGATTTGCAGAGGAAAGAGGTGTCAATGGGATTTAGAGGTTCTATGTATGTCCTAGTTACCCACCAAACTGTCATTATTCAACTATGACAAGATAAAATCGGTTTTGCATTCTATCACCCCTTTAAAAAATTTAAATAAAAACGGACGAAACTCCCTTCAACCATGTTCTGAGTGTTGGTGTTGCATAGTTTGTCCACCAGAGGGCGCACTACAACCTCCCTGTTGGCGACACTCTTTGATTTTTGTTGTTGTTATTGTCTAACTTTAAGTTTCATATCTTAAGTTTGTATTTTTATACGTTTTTTTTATCAGAACATTAATATATTTTTATGTTCTGTTGTGACAATAAAACAAACAAGTTTTACTTTTAAACTGCATTATCATATTATTTTTGTGAGGACTCAAATAACTACAAGTAAATAATGTTAGGGAAATCTGTTTGTGTTTTGTTACGCATTTCAGGATTTTCACGTAGCTCGGTCGTGGCTTGGTAGCATTTCCTGGTTCTCCTTCTCCATAAACAACATGAAATCATGGAGAGGGTTAACTTCTCCTGCTCCCGATTTCCCACCGTCGTCAGAAAGAACAAGGGAGACACTTTGGTTCTCTCAGTAGGACAGTGTGTAAGCTCTAACCTGTTACCATGGGAGCCCAAATATAAACGGACATGCCACACAGCTGACACGCTCGTGCGACACATACAGTGTGTAACTGCCCTTAAAGGTCCCATGACATGGTGCTCTTTGGATGCTTTTATATAGACCTCAGTGGTCCCCTAATACTGTATCTGTTAGTGGTCCCCTAATACTGTATCTGTTAGTGGTCCCCTAATACTGTATCTGAAGTCTCTTTTATATAGACCTTAGTGGTCCCCTAATACTGTATCTGAAGTCTCTTTTATATAGGTCTTAGTGGTCCCCTAATACTGTATCTGAAGTCTCTTTTATATAGACCTTAGTGGTCCCCTAATACTGTATCTGAAGTCTCTTTTATATAGGCCCTAGTGGTCCCCTAAAACTGTATCTGAAGTCTCTTTTATATAGACCTTAGTGGTCCCCTAATACTGTATCTGAAGTCTCTTTTATATAGACCTTAGTGGTCCCCTAATACTGTATCTGAAGTCTCTTTTATATAGGCCTTAGTGGTCCCCTAATACTGTATCTGAAGTGGAAGGGTGGGGGTGGCAAGGTGGAGGGTGGGGGTGTGGCCTTGACCAACTGTCACTTTGCTCATTTGAAAGCCATGATGTCTCTCTCTCATGGGTGGGCCAAATTCTCTGGGCTGGCAAAGCAGAGAAAGGAGAGGTAACCTTGCTCCTTATGACCTCATAAGGAGAAGATTCCAGATCGGTCCATCTGAGCTTTCATTTTCTCAAAGGCAGAGCAGGATACCCAGGGCTCGGTTTACACCTATCACCATTTCTAGCCACTGGGGGACCATAGGACACCGTTTTGACATTAAGTAAGGTAGAACAAATGGCCTTATGATTCAAAAGCCTCTAGGCAGACAAAGTCCCATTAACCTAAAAACACAACAGAGATAAGTGGCCCAATACTAGTTTGAAAATAACACCCTCAAACTATTTGAAGTGAACAAATCTTTTTGTCTCCTCAAGTCTGTTTAATTTCATTTCATATTGCATCAGAAACAGTAACTGTAAAGTAGAATTATTCTTATTGTTGTCCAGTGAAAGCTACAGGCATGTCTCAAAGATAACCAGATATTTAAAGTTCTAGCCATGTTCTCCCATCTAGTGGTGAAATTGTATATGACAACCAACTGAATATTACTTTGTAGCCCTTCCTCCTACGGGGTCCGAACCCGAAGTTAGCTCTCTCCATCGTTTCCACGCAGCTGTTCTAGCCACTCCAATATTAACTTTGGACTTGTTGCTTTGCCTGTCACGTTGTCGTTTTATTTCTCTTTTTCGCTTCCCTGGCGAGTAATCTCCCCCTGGCATTCGTCACGGTGCCAATAGGTGTAAGAGGGTGAAATGTGGAGGTATGTCCCTCTTTGGCTGATGTATTTTAAAGATGGCGGCTGTCATTCGAGCGACTCGCTCCTATATATTCTGAATGATTCTGAATGGCAGATTCTACACTTACGAGACTACTTTGATTAGTTGGTGGAAGTAATTACACATGAATGAGCACATATTTGTGAAAGAACAAAGTTTTTTTTTGCTAAGAATCAACTCAAAACATTACACAATGTAGGTTTAAGGGAAATATAAATTAACAAAAGATGTGTGTACTGAGGGCAGTCCACCATAGCAACATCAGATGTGAGGACACCCTTACAAATCCACCAAATGTAAGTAATTAAGTAACTGCCCCTAACAAAAGCTCAGAATGCCACTACAGTTCCGGGAGCAAACAAATGGGGTGGGGGTTGATGGTCCCAGTGGATATGACACATGCCTTTGGTGTGGGAGATCTGGGATCGATTCCCACTTTTAAGTTGCTTTGGTTGTCCAAAGTGTCAGTTAAATGAAATGTAATGTAATGTAAAATGCTTCCTTGAAAATGTATTAATCATATTAATCAAAATGTGAATCTTATTGTTATACTCCTTTTTCCTCTTAGGAAGTCCAAGTGAAACGTCCAAGGTTCATGACACAGGAGTTCAGGGACCAGCATGCTGTGTTGGTGGATGGGCGGTTAGTTTGTCGACATTTCCTTTATGGAAGGTGCATCAAGGCAGGTTATGTTTACTATGTATATAAATGTATAATATTTGTAAAAAGTGATACTATACCAAAATTGATATGTCAAAGTGACTTGTAGTATAGAAAAAAAAAACCCATCTGATTATTCTGGCCTGTTATTGAGTGTTATAACTCCCACTTTAATGTCCTAGCGTTGCGTTCTTCCCTTTACTGCACACAGGCTGACGACTGCCAACTGGAGCATATTCAGGGTTACAACGATCTCATCAAAGAAGTGTGCAAATTCTACATCCAAGGCCTCTGCACAAAACGGGAGAGCTGCCCATACATGCACCATATCCTTTGGTTGAACAGCAATCATTTCTCTGTCATAAACTCATTGCAGTGATTGGTATTGTACTGCAATTTGTCAGTAACTGTAGGCTGTAGAACATCTAATATTTCCTTTACTAAAGCGGCACAGTCCTTTCCTTGCAAGTTCTTCCACAGAAATGGAAAATGTTCTCAAGGAGCAGATTGCAAGTTTTCCCATGAGCCACTAAATGACGTCACTAACCCACTGTTGAATGAGGTGTGTATGTAAAAGTCGGCTCATGAAAATGTTGTTAAAATGTTTTGTATACATTGCTTTGTGCTGAAGAAATGTACATCTTCTTCTTACCGCAGACATTAAAACGGGATAATGAGCTCTATGAACAACAAAAACAACAACAACAACAACAACAACTTGCACAAAAAGCTGAACAGGAGTCGTCGGCACAGCCAGACAACACAAATGAGTCAGAAATTATAGAAGCAAATGGGACCCCTGACACACTCCTACAACCAATCAGGTATGCATGTGACTTAAACTCATCACTGTGATTTTGTTAATCCATCAGTGTAATGATATGAGTCAGTGTTGTAGTCAAGACCACCTAAACCGAGACATTCCATGTGTCATCACCATGTGGGTCAAGACCAAACAACTGAAACATACAGTATACACACAACTAGCAAATATGTATAGCTAATATTAGCTAAATCACTTTGGGTGAGGGGTGAAGAGATTTCTGGAGAGTTTTGGTACAGAGGCAGATTGATAACTTTAGCTAGTTTACCTTTCTTTATGCTTCCTTACTTAGTGCATAAAACATTTTAGGTTGTCCCAGCCGTGTCTGTTAGTGTTACATTGCAGAATTTACACACTGCTGTGTGTTTTCTTTTAGATTTAGATTTTGCAAATAAACTCTTAAAAAGTTATTACCGACAATTTTGGCTGACATTTCCCAGACAGCCAGAGCTTCTTCTCTTGTGATATACAGTATCGCACAAAAGTGAGTACACCCCTCACAGTTTAGTAAATATTTTATTGTATCTTTTGATGGGACAACACTGAAGAAATGACACTTTGCTACAATGTAAAGTATTAAGTGTACAGCTTGTATAACAGTGTAAATGTGCTGTCCCCTCAAAATAACTCAACACACAGCCATTAATGTCTAAACCGCTGGCAACAAAAGTTAGTACACCCCTATGTTGAATTCCCATAGAGGCAGGCAGATTCTTATTTTTAAAGGCCAGTTATTTCATGGATCCAGGATACTATGCATCCTGATAAAGTCCCCTTGGCCTTTGGAATTAAAATAGCCCCACATCATCACATACCGTTCACCATACCCCCCCATCATCACATAGCCTTCACCATACCTAGAGATTGGCATGGAGTACTTTCCATAAAATGATCTCTCAATGCAAATCAAACCAGCTATTAGGTTAACCGACATAAAACCATGCCAATCTCTAGGTATGGTGAAGGCTATGTGATGATGTGGGGCTATTTTAATTCCAAAGGCCAAGGGAACTTTATCAGGATGCATAGTATCCTGGCTCCATGAATAACTGGCCTTTAAAAATAAAAATCTGCCTGCCTCTATGGGAATTTAACATAGGAGTGTACTAACTTTTGTTGCCAGCGGTTTAGACATTAATGGCTGTGTGTTGAGTTATTTTGAGGGGACAGCACATTTACACTGTTATACAAGCTGTACACTTAATACTTTACATTGTAGCAAAGTGTCATTTCTTCAGTGTTGTCCCATTAAAAGATATAATGAAGTATTTACTAAAATGTGAGGGGTGTACTCACTTTTGTGAGATACTGTACATTCACTTTGGGAGTGTGCGTTAAGGGGGGTGGGGGGTTAGCAGAAACACATTTCTAAACTAGAAATGAGTCAAGTTATTGGTTGCATTTGAAGCAGGAAGTTTTACATCCAGTCACAGTAAGATGATAACACACAAATCAGACGATACAGGCAATTTTGTGATATCCCTGCAGTTGTTTAAAGGGGTGATAGAATGATTATATAGGGTATTTCACACTGTTCCTTAAGGTCTCCTAATAGGGTATTTAACATTGGTTGGGCTGAAAATGGCCCAGGTGCTATTTTTTTTGGCCCAGGCATCCCTGTGTAATGGCTCTATTGACAGCTTTTCTTCCAAATATGGTATGTTCATGAATATTTAGATGAGCTGCGCGCTGATTGGTTGAGGAGCCACTCAGACAATACATTGGAGACGATACAGCAGGTCTCATATTTCAGACACACACACACACACACACACACACACACTGCAGCCGTGCGCACACATATAAACACAGACACACACACACACACACACACTGACACACACACACCGCTGCACAGCGCACACACACAGTCTGTTACATGCCCAGACATGCCCAGGCGAGAGTTGCAGCAGCTAGCCGAGACAAAATCAGACCTGCCAACCTGTACGCAGATACGCTTTTTGACATCAAAATACGGTGATACGATGTCACTTTAGACTACACGAAAATCAGGTGACTGCTTTGAGTTCACTTGTTGACGCGCAGTAACCGTCTCAGTCTAACTCTTGATGGTAGTAGGCGGCTAAAACCTATGGCTAAAACAGCGTAGCAGCCAGGAGCATGCTGGAAAAAAAAACTAAAGAAGAGGAGTTTGACCAATCACAGCGTTAGGTTCCTTCCTCTAATGTCAAGCAGGGATATCGGCTACTGATAGTAAAACGAAAGCATCAGATGCAAGTGTTATTCCTCCCTCATTCCCTTTTAGTTTGGTTGGTTTCCCCCATATATCTACGGGTTTCCCCAAGGGAGGACGGTGCTTGCAAAGGTAAACTGATTTGATGTAGAAAGGTGAAATTAATTTACGTAGCCTACCTGTCAACTTTGGAGAAATATTATTTATATTATTATTAATAAAGCCTTGCATTTGGTAGACAAAGTCTTGGATTTCATTACAAAGGTCTTATATATGTTTTGCCTTTCCTAGGATTAAGTTCATACCGTAACAAAATTAACTGTTACTAATGTAGGCTAATTAAAAACTGAACGGAGCCCGTCACTGGACGCACCGGAAGACCAAGTAAACACGCCTCTCTGACCGGTACCGGAGGGGGGGGCGGTGTTAAACACTGCTGCAGGTGTTCATGCACGACTGTTGTTGGTGATTTCCAGAGGTGGAAGACTAACTCACATCATGTATTGCAGTAAAAGTAGAAAAAAACAGTGTTGTAGAGTTACAAATGACTTGTCAGTTACTAGTCCTGCATTCAACATCTTCCCTATGTAATAGTACAAGTATTATCAAAATATACTTAAAGTACCAAAAGTAAAAGTGGTCATTATGCAGTGTAATATATTTTATTGGATTATATTAATTGTATTTAATATAATTCATGTTTTATTTAATTCAAGTAGCCTACTTGAACATAATTATTTTCTAGGGTTTAAAATGTATACAGATTTGACATTTAATGTCATTTTTTTCAATGTGTGCCGCCGTGTTCATGAACCACAACTTCGACAATAAATCAGTAAGTTGCTACTCAAAAAAGTTTTTCAAGGTTGGCAGGTCTGCAAAATAAAAAAAGTTTCAACACTTTCATTACAACTAGTGTTGTTCTAACGTTACTCTTGCGACATAAAAAAACCTCCACCAAAGAATCACAACTCACCTCGTAGCTAGTAAGCGCGGGGAGAGGAGAGTGAACCCCTGCAAGCCTGTCCTCTGCGGCGCTGCGTTAGATCCACACCTCCCTCTCGTCCGATATACTCGTTCTAGACCCTTTTCTCTGGGCCAGTAGGCTATTCTGTTGTACAGTCTGGAACACTGCATTTACGGCCGTGGTTCATTTTCAATATCCTTGCAAAACCTCCAAACTTTCTTCTTTTCTAAAGTACACAGTGCAGCTTGTGTGTGTGATCCTGACAGAGCTCCAGCTCAGCAGGTCTGTGAAGGGGGAAGAGGATGATAGGGAAGGCAGCAAACCCGGCCAGCAGCCACCACCTGTCCCGGCAGATTGTGGAGCTCATAAAGTCCGACACCGTCTTACCAAATTTGCAATTAGCCATACATTTTCATAAAACAGCCCATATTTGAGCTTTACCTAGTTGATTTCTCGCATAAAAAAGTCTCAGAATTGAATTTTGTAATGGAATAGCAGAGATCTGCATGACCTAGATTTAGAAGACTTAACTGACCTCAGATCAGTTAGTGGCCTATGTAAATTTTGGGGCGTTACAAAGATAGAAGGTAGAGCCAAATGAGGAGGAATTGAGAAGTTGACGTAAACTTTTAGCGTTGTTCAGATTTGCCTGTTTTCAGAGGCAGTTTCAAATTGTGATATTTGCAGAGGAAAGAGGTGTCAATTTTGAGGTTCTATGTATGTCCTATTTACCCACCAAACTGTCGTTTTTCAACTATGACTGGGAAAAATCGGTTTGGCATTCTATTACCCCTTTAAAATAAAATCCAGAGTCCTTTTTATCCGAGACCGAGACAAGGCCGAGTAAATATGTGGTCGATTCCGAGATGAGATCGAGACCTTTTTAAAAAGTCCAAGACCAGTCTTGAGTACTACAACACTGATAGTAGTCATTAACATTCAGCTACTAGCGTGCTGATGCTGCTTTTATTTTTCAGGCCTAACTTCTACAACAGCACAAATGCTGAGAAGGAAACCTTGTTCTGTCAGACTGAAGAACTGGCTGACATTATGGAGGAAGCTGTCCCACCACATCCAACCGATGCCGCTCAACCTCACGACGTCCCCACATCAAGTAACCTCAGTCACGAGGAGCCAGTTTGTTATTCAGTTGCAGCAGTGCTCGGACCTCAACTATCCAAACCTTTTCCTACTTTCTTTACAACTCGAGGATGTCCAGAATCTTCCTCTGATTGCACTTCAGGCTCTGCAAACCAAAGTGATGTTCCCTACTCTGTAGATGCTGTTCTCAGGTCCTGTAAATCAGTGGGAAGTTCTACATTTGGCCACACACCTACCACTCCTACTGCACAAACTGTATCCTATACCCCACACACTGACTTTGAAGAGAGCACTGTTCCTCTGCTAAGCTCAGAAACCCCAAATGAGAGGGGCTTGTATTCGCTAAATACCAGAAATGAAGTGAACAAATCCCAGGAGAAAATATTCAAGAGCCTGTCATCCCATGACGTGCACACTGGCCTGTTTTCAAAGACCTGCCCTAGTCCTACTCTGGCCTCTAGGGATTACATGAAACAAGGTGGCAATATGCCAGAATCCCTGAAACTGGCCCAAAGAGCTGCTCATAAAGTCAAGTCGGAGTTGCCGCATTCTCCTGTTAACGTGGCAGACAAGGCTGCTTCCTCCGAAGACAAAGGAGATATGAAAGGAAGCATGCACCAGCCTACGGATATTACAAGCTCTCTAAATTGTAAAAGTGAACGTGTTCTTCCTTTTGGACGCACTAATTGCAAAAGGATTTTTTTAAGCCCCCCTAGTCAGACATCTACTTCAAAACACCCTACACAGTTGAGGCCACATCTCTCTGTTCTGACATCTGACACCGAAGCCTCAAAGCCCTTCTGTCCCTCCTCAAGTTTCACAGAGTTTAAAGGTGGAGCTGCTGTTCCTGTTGAACCTGTCACCTGTTTGACGAAGACAAGCGATTCTGCAAACTCTGCCAGTTGTTATTTTGCAGCAAAACAACCCACTGAGATCCACCTGCACTCCAAAAAGACACCATCTGGCCTCAAACCTGGCACACCGCGTCCTTCAGCCGAAATGACAGCAGAGCGTAGCAGCAAAATGGTCCATTGTGGTGATTTGGCAGTTGGATGTAAAAAGACCCTGAAAAGACCCTTTCATAGCCTTTTCGCATGCCCCATTACTGACACACTGCAGCCTCTTGACAGTTCTGGAACCAGTTTCTCTTGTCCTCAAGGCTTAATTCAATCTTCCCCTCCTGCTCCTCAGTCCGCAGATTGCAGAGGGAATTGTGTTGAAAGTGCGGTTGAACCAAACAAAGCCTCTGCCTTCCGCAGCCTTTTTACTGCTCCTCTCCCTTTCATTCGGCCTCGACCAAACTATTCAAAGACTTCCTCCTGTTCTCAACAGCCAGACCAGTCAGTTGATAATACATCTCATTCATCAAACTCCAAACAAAGGGCTGCTAATTCAGAGATACCTCTCCCACGCCAGGTTAGAAATGATGTCAAAGAAATCCCTCATGCCTCAAGATCCCCCAATTTCTCTACTAATCCTAAAATAGAAAATGAAGACAGTTCAACGGAGAACTTAAAGCTACCGACGAAGCAGCTGGTGTATACCGTCTGTAGCCTTGTGTCCGATTCTCACAGTGAGATGTCTACCAGTCCAACTCCTGCTAACAGTCCGTCTACGACCCATACTCATCAGCCGCTGCCCGACATCTCATCCCACAAAGGTAAGGGCATACCACGCACTGCTTGGTAAGACTAGTGTGAAATGCTGATTTGTACTGCTGAAATATGTCGTTAATTTCTCATGTTGTAGGATCTGCAGTAGCAGCCACTTCAAATTCAGTTCTGAAAACTCTCTTTCTGTGCCTGAGCCCATACCAACAGGATAAGCGATAGGACAGTGTCCCTCCGGGTATGTACCCTATTTATTCCTGTTGAAGAAATCTGTAAATAATAGCCGTAAAAACAAAATGTGGCCATCCTGGTGGAATTAAACAATACTCTCTCTTATTGTTTTTCTTGCTGTTTAGAAAGAGAAAAGAAGAACAAAAGCAGCACAGGGTGTGTTGTTGTGAAGCAATAGCGGAAGAGTAATAAAAAGGAATAGAATATCTTTATTTGTCATTGTAACAGATACAACAAAATTAAGTGCAGTCCTTGTCAAGTGCCAAACATCTATGAGGTAATATATGCCTAAATAAATACATTAATAAATAATGATATTACTGCATACATATTAATGCTAAAAACACATAGGAGACACACCCATAACGGCATCCACATTTACAAATTGCACATAGCCCTATTGTACGGAGCCCCGGAGGTGACCTGGAGGAAAGAAAAAAAAAACAAACATGTACTGGGGGTAAACACTAAACTCGAGATCTCGACTTTGAAACTCGAGATCTTGAGTTTCAAAGTCTAGATCTCGACTTTCAAAGTGATCCAGAGGCAGCGGGAGGCGGAGAGTTCCGTGGCCGGCGGCAGCGTCTCTTCCCCCGGGCAGGAACGTGGCTTCGCCTCGCTGCCTGGGCTTGTTTGTGCAATAGACTACAGACTCTGTACTACATTTAACAATTGAGGGAGCAGGGCTGGGCATCGTTCAAAATCTTTAAATCCGGTGCCAATTTCGATAACTCAGTTTTGATGCTGATTCCTTAACGATACTTTTTTCGATACCATATGTTTTAAAATCCATTTCAACATCAACAGAAATGCCTTAAACAAAAAAACCTTTCTTTTCCACCTTAATTGTGAATCAAAACGGTTATCTGGCAACACTGCTCACTCAGAGTAACATTAATAAAACTGGCTGTGCAACTAAACAAATGCCATTGTGTACAGGCTAATATTGAACTAACTAAAATGCAAAGGAATGTAAACAACAAAGACTTTTTAGTGCAAACTGCATAATAACACAAACATTTAACAATAAACTTGGTGACTGCCCTGTTGTCACCATTGAACTAATGGAGAACTAACTTAAATGCAATGGAATGTAATTGTCTTGTTGCTGAAAGGTGCTGTAGAAATAAAGTTGCCTTGGTTTACAACCTCAGCCTGTCAGTCGGTCATCAGGGCATAGAAACCACTGTTATGCCTGCTTGTGTCAGAGGAAGTGTAACGTCAACAAAACTGGTGTGTGTGTGTGTGTGTGTGTGTGTGTGTGTGTGTGTGTGTGTGTGTGTGTGTGTGTGTGTGTGTGTGTGTGTGTGTGTGTGTGTGTGTGTGTGTGTGTGTGTGTGTGTGTGTGTGTGTGTGTGTGTGTGTGTGTGTGTGTGTGTGTGTGTCGGAGCTCCGCTCTCTGTCAATATGCAGAGAGGACAGATAAGCTTGCGCTCAGACGACTTAGTTAAGGCTGCCTTAACTGCAAAGTGCTGCAGGAAACCCTGCCCTGCCTGACGGCAGTAGTTTGAACAGTGTGTGACCGGGGTCTGATGAGTCCTGTAGGATGGTTTTGGCCTTTTTGAGGCAGCGGGAGCTGTGAAGTTCTTCCAGAGAGGGGAGAGGCCAGCCAATGGTTTTCTGTCCTGCTTTTGTGACCCCCTGGAGCAGCCATAGAAGGACACCAGCAGTTTTTGTGGGATGTTGTTCCCCCTGAGAACTCTCAGGAAGTAGAGTCTCTGCTGGGCCTTCTTCACTAGCTCAGTGATGTGTGCGCCTCAGGTCAGGTCCTCCATGATGTTGACTCCCAGGAAGCGGAAGTCAGACCCTGTCTACACAGGTCTCGCCTATGAGCAGCGGCTGGATGTCCGTTTTCTTCCTCTTGAAGTCCACAATTAGCTCCTTTTTGTCTTTTGATGTGTTGAGGAGCAAGTTGTTAACTCTGCACCACACCACCAATCGCTCCACCTTGTCTCTGTAGTTGGACTCATCCCCCCTTGTGATGAGTCCCACTGCCATGGTGTCATCAGCGAATTTGACGAAAGTGTTGCTAGGCAGTGTGACCTGGGTAGACGAAAGAAGAAGCTCAAGGTAGGCATTTAACTGCAAGGACACAGCAACTTATTGTACCAATGAGACATGCATCCCCAAAGAGATCCCTAACCAATTTACAAGTTACTCAGAAATGCGGAAAAAAAACGCGTGCATGCTAGAAATAGGGCCGATGCCTATTTTTTACGCGACATGCAAGAGTGTTGGAAGCGTTTTCAGGCAAAATAGAATACGAAAAGATGTTTACATGTCATTTTGGCACAAATACATTTAATAAATGACATTTTGATGTTTGATGTCTCTAAGTTTTGACATAAATGCAGATACAACTGTAATTTAAAATAATTAATTGATTTTCAAATATTGCACCTGTCAATACAGAACAAGATATTCTGTAGCCTATTTTGCCGTCAATACTGCCGTCTTTGTCTTTGCTGTAATCAGATCAGTATATATTTATGTTTAATATGACTTATACTGCTGCTTGAGTGCAGTACATTTCCACAACATCCATGTGTCCAGACGAGGCTAGCCGCAGCAGTTCACTTTAAGAGGATAGTGATAACTGAGCAGAGTCTTCAAACCACTGCCAAGCAGCCAAGAAATATGGTGTCACAGAACGTAATGCAGGGTTTTCCCTGGCTTTGTGGAAGACTCAGAGGCGCTTATTTGGCGGGGGTTTCGGCATCCTTCCTCAGGAAAATGTTGAGTTTTTCAATAAAATAAATGCAATTTGCCCATACGTTTGGGTCTCTTTGTGGGACTTTCTCTTTGTAGGATTTGGCATCCTTTTGTAGTCCTGTGTAAGTGTGTGTCTCTTTTTGGTCATTTTTGATTTTGGGTCTCTGTTGGCATTTGGCGCTTTTTTTTGTTGTTGTTGTTTTGGGTCCCTTTTTGTGGTAGTTTGGCTTTTTATATCATTTTGGACTGTTATCACCATATCTGTGTCTAATACTTTGGAAAAGCTTGAGCAGATAATAAATAACACTCAAAGGTTCATGACAAGACTTGCTAAAGACGTTCATCTACAATCATTAGATCTTAGAAAAGTCTTTTATTGACATTAATTTGGCTTAGGTGCTGCCCAACATGGCTCAGGTGCTGCACCTAAACCTTATAATGGCAGGGAAAACCCTGTAATGTACGGAGAGGGCGAGCCCAAAAAGACGGTCTTAAAAACGGCAACAGCCAAAGAAAAGCGCCCCGCAGTCCCCAAACCGGCCGCTTCAGTGAGATTGACTGGAAGGTGTGTGAATATGTGATTTGAAAAAAATGAAATGAGGGAATGCCCAACACTCGAGCTGCCATTCAAGTGAAAGCCTTGGAAATCACCACAGAGTTTAAAGCCAGAATGATGGGGCGCAATGGACTGTTTGCGACGGAGGACAAGTTTAAAGGGTATTTATACATTATAAACTTAAATTAGTTTAATTTAAATGTTAAAAACAACAGACTTCCTTGCTGTTTCCAATGTGTTTTTGTTATTTTCAAATAAAAATATTGTCTTAATTAAAACAAGATTTGGTCCTCCATAAAGTCTTTTTTCCAAAAGATTGAATGAATCTTGAAAAGGAGGGGTTGTCCTATTATCGGGGGTCGTGTGTGTGGCTGGCTGGAATCAAAGCTGTGTTGTATCCTACCTTTTTTCTCGTTAGTGTGGCCTCTCATTATTTCGTGCCTCTTTCTCATATTTTCCTGTTATTGCTCCTCAGACTCAAGATTCACAGTCCACTGAGAAAAAAGTTGCACAGTCAACAGAGCCCCAGCCCTCTCTTCAGACTCCACAAATCTCCCTTGGATGCAACAGGTGAAGAAAACTTGGCACACATAACTTTCCATGCAAACCAGTGGTGCTCCTGATGCAGCATCACATGTGACCAAGACATCAGAGGAAGGATAGTGGGTAAATGGGGACTTTTTAAGACTTTAGACACCACTGTTTTCCACTTCGGACATTAAAGTTGGATTCAGTT
This sequence comes from Perca flavescens, assembly GCF_004354835.1. Classification (NCBI taxonomy): domain Eukaryota; kingdom Metazoa; phylum Chordata; class Actinopteri; order Perciformes; family Percidae; genus Perca; species Perca flavescens. Next base: position 35,567,313 of record NC_041332.1, on the reverse strand, counting down.
TATGTTAAATCACACTAATAATCTTGATTAATCTTGCGAGTCATGTGAAAATCATGTTATGACGGCGCACACATTTAACCCTTGTTCTATATTTAAAATCTGCAGGCTTCTTTGTATTTTTATTTTTTGTGTGCAGATTTTACTACTTCTGCTTCCAAACATATTTTAAACACTGACCCGTGTGTCCTAGAAAATAAGAGTAAAACATTCTACAGCCGTGCTGCATAAATAAACTTCATGCAAAAATTGCCTTCTGAATTATTTTCTAATTTTTGTACCACAAATCAATGGCAAATTCTTGTACTCCTTTTTGTTTTAAATGTGCAATAATAGTAGTTTATTAAGAATTTTTCAGACATTTCATCTTTTGATTGAAAACAGAAATACAAATATGAACTGTAGGTCAGGATGTCTGCTGTTTTATTGAGCAGAGTGAAAAAGACTTACAACTTAAAATGTTTTCCTTTTGATGCCATCTATTGTAGAGAAGTTATGTCTTGGACAACAACAAATGAGTAGATTTCATCAACGCAACAAGCTGTAGATGTACAGTATATATATGGATGTTTGTGATATACACCGGATTATACATGATTTGAAAGATTCGTTGACCTGTTTGGCGTGAACATGTGAGACAAGAGTGAGGAGGCTGCAGGGTGACTGCAGAGGGTTATAGCATGAGCATTAGCATTGATCTTATTTAAGAAGTCAGTGTATTTCTAATTGCACAAACAATTTCCCATATCAGTACTGGGGAAGAGCAATATAATATAATTATTTTTGCTTCATTTTTTTAAACAATTATGGTTTTTATTCTAAGTAATTTCAGTTATTGTCCTTCCAACTCATTCTTCCAAGTTCAGCAATACAGGTAAATTTCTTAATGTTGCTTTTTGAAAAGGAACCTGAAAAAAAAACAGAAAGCAAGTCAGAAAAAAACATGTTCATGCACACAGAACAAACAAAATCCACATTGGTAAATGGCAAACTGCTTCTTTTTTTGTTTAGATTTATCCAGAAAACAAGTATTAAACGGAGTTTAGAACTAAATAGTCATCGCAACACTTAATAACTTTGTAGTGTGCACAGCTCTGTACATATTAACAGAAAAACCGTGATGCAACTACTGGCTGTACTGATATAGACTGGCCACAGTCTTCTGCTGTAGTCTCTGTACATACCTCAACAACAGCCTGTGTGCTGCTGTCCACGTTCAGGACGCCACTAGCGCTGATGGGTGATGTGACGGTTACACATTTCTGCAAGAAAAATGAAGTCGTATGCAAATTCTTAATGAAATGTTTTAAAAAAGCACAAATATTCAAATGGTAAGATTAACTTGTTTATTGCGGTTCATAAAATGACTTTAGAAGTTTTACCTCAACTAGGGATGGGCATTCAATTACATTTTCTTAGTCGATCATAATCGGGAGAATTAACGATAGACTAATTAATCATTAATATTTTTATATTAAAATTCATTATTTAACTTTTTATAAATTAAAAATGCAATGAAAATACAAAAATACAGCATGTTTTTCCTCGATGAGATCTTAATTACAAGAACAACTACTTGTGGCAGTTAAACTGGAGGTTATAGATATAGATTATAAATCTATGCGCTGCGGTGCTCTGAAGCAGCAGAACCAGCAGCTGTGAGGGATGCACAGGTCGCCTACCTCCGCGCTAACTTGGCCAGCCCGGGGAATCTTATTCGCTCTTCGTGGTGAGTTTCTACCAGTCTGGTGACGGTACGTCGTGACAGAATGTGATATGCTGGTTCCAATATCCATGTCAATGAACTTGCAGGTCCCTTGGGTCATTTTCTCTGCTCATTGTGCATCGCAGCTCCTCCATGCTAACGCCGAGTTTATGCTAGGTTGAGACTGAGAGCACATTAACCAGGGTTGGATACACTTTGTTTAGTGGTCGGCTACATCATTTGAGTCGTGGCCGTGTTGTACTTATACACGGCATCTCAGTGTTTGCAGTAAATAAGTTGTTTTAAAAAAAAAAAATCTAAATGGTCCCATGCCACACTTGGCGGTGTCCTCTTCGTGATTACTTTTGAAATGAAAACGGAAACTCGCAGCCAGGTAACGGAGTATGGAGTCAAATATTGCCCCCAGGTGGTCAAATGTTTAATTGCTGCCACACTGTGAAATTAATTTCATTGCTTCAAGACTCACACTACGCAACGCAACCAGCATTAGTTTAATGAAAAATAAATTAACGTGATCGACGAAATTCTTAATAATCAAATATCGATCGTCGAGTAATCATGGCTCTTATACTCGTCCATAGGAATTGCATTTGGAACTGTATGTAAATGATTTGAGTATTTCTTTTGTTATTTTATTTATCAGGGACAATGCAGCGCACATTATTACATGCATAGTTATCAAAGCCATAACAATATGCGTTGATGTGTTGCATAAAGGTTTCTAGCCAATTGGCTAATTTGCAACCCCAGTCCCTGGTCAAGCCTTTCTAAAAAAATAACACAAATATAATTTTTAAAAACTTGACTGGCCGAAAGTGGTTTTGCGCCCCTCTGCTATGCAGTTGCCCCCCACTGCTCCCCTAGTGGCCACTCTCCTTGTATTTGTTTTTGTCACAAAAGGACGGAGTACGGCTGGAGCTAAATTATTTGCGCATTTGAAAGTCAGTTTAAGAAAAGAAAACTTAATAAAGCTATCAAATTTAAAAGCTTGTATTTCTGTACTACCAAACCATTATTTTCAGTGCAGCTGAATTTTGTGTCGTTTTATTACACATATATACACCCAACACCCCTGATGTGTGTGGTTAGGTGTAATAAGTATGTCTAATGGTCCTTGAACTGGACACTAGCCTGTCAATGAAAATCACCAACAGTATTTGTATCAAGTGACAACCCTGGTGGAACCCAACACCTACTGAAAACATGTTCGAATTTGTGTTGAGCATACGGACAAGGCTCTCGCTGTAGTTATATAGGGACTGAATGGCTCGTAACAGTGTTACACGGATGTTAGCCTTCTCAAGGTCCACGCAACACATGTAGACTAGACAATGGGAGCACACCAAATGGGAACCACCACACCAATCTGCCAATGCCCCTTCCACTCGAAATGTACCACGTTTATTAGGTTCAGGGGTTCCTTAAGTGCAATAACCCCAGTCAGGGTCAGCAGTCCTCCCCTGCTGAATGCAGCCTGAGCCAAGCCCTCAACCGTCTAATGGTTTGCCAGAACTTCCTTGAGGCCAACTGAAAGTTCTTTTCCATAGCCTCCCCAAACTGGTCTTCGCGAAGCCACAGCCCTTCTGGCCTCCCAATACCTGTCTGCTGCTTCATTAGACCCCTCGGCCAACCAAGCCCAAAAGGCTTTCTTCCTCAGCTTGGCTGTGGTTTCTGCCATGACAGTCACTGACAACCTTCTGTCCTCTTAGCAAGTCATAGCCGCATAAAGGTTACCCTCTCTCTCAGCCCAACCCCTCTACGTAATTTTGATTCTATTGACATGTGTAGAGATCAGCCCAACTACATCTAGATGGTATCGCTCCACTTTCCTCTACAGTGCCGGTGGTCAGCATGCCTAGGTCCCTGCCATTGCTTTCCTCCCAGGTAACAATGCATCGGGCCCCAATACCTATCCCTGTGAGTGGTTGCCCACAGGGTGGCTGTTTGAATGCCTGTCATAATGTAACTTCTTACTCCCAAGCATCTCCATATCATTTTCATACTGTCCCTTATTGGGTCAGGTTCCTACCTGCTATGCTGTTGGTTGATTTAACCAATTTAAAGCAGGCTGTTAAGGTAACCATTGGTAAATTTTCATCTGTGTTGTCCCAGGCAGTCAACTTTCTCAGTGCTTATCTCCTCAGGTTGAAAAGACAGATGGGGCATGACATTAAAGACGGGCCTGGACCTGAAAGACATTGATTACATTGATTAAAAAAAGTATCATAAAGACAGAGGATGATGGTATAGTAATTTGTGAAGAAAGGGTAAAATTCCCAACTTATTGTGTTCTGGCAAAGCCATAGATCATTTTTAGTTTAGAATTAGAATGCCTTTATTGTCATTGCACATAACGAAATTCAATTGCACTTCCCCTGGTGGTGACACATATTATGACAAGACAACATAGTAAAACATGAATTTAGTCATAATAAAAAGAGACCTAGGCAATATGAACACAGTAATACATAAGTAAATACATTATAAGAATTGATAAGTAGCTAAAAGAAGACATAGTCCATAAAGTGCAGTGCAGTCCATATGGGTTATGAGTTCAGGTGTTTTATGGCACTCGGATAAAAACTATTCAAAAGTCTGGAAGTGCGACCCTGGAAAGATCTGTAACGCCTTCCAGATGGCAGCAGAGTGACGAGGTTGGGACCTGGGTGTGAACAAGTCCTTAATTATGTTTTTTACCCGCTGCAGATATACTGTATGTCAGTGAGTGAGGGGAGCTGTGTGTGAATTAGGTTTTGTGCTGATTTCCTGACTCTGTCCAGTGCCTTCTTGTCAGCAGTGGTGCAGCTCCTAAACCACACCAGTATATCGTGCGAGATGATCCTTTGGACGGAACAGTTGTAAAAGGATAAAAAAGCAGCTTCTGAGTGACCTGAGAAAGTACAGCCGCTGCTGTGCTTTCTTCACAAGGGCAGTGGTGTTGGTTGCCCAGGTGATGTCCTGTGAGACGTATGTCCCCAGGAATTTGAAGTCCTTAACCCTCTCCGCAGTATCCCCATTGATGTAAACCGGGGCAAGGTCAGTCCTCTTCCTGCGGAAGCCTACCAGCACCTCTTTGGTCTTAGAGGTGTTGAGAGACAGGTTGTAGGTGGAGCACCAGATGGAGAGTTTTTGGATTTCATCCCTGTAGGCGGTCTCATCATTATTGTCCTACTACAGTGGTGTCCTCATCGTGAGTGTGTAAGGTGTAGAGCAGGGGACTCAACACACAACCCTGGGGGGGGGCCCAGTGCGGAGTGTGAAGACAGAGGAAAGTTTGTTTTGTATTCACTACTTACCTACTTTCATATATAGTTTTATTTTCAGTCCCATGATTCTCTGGAATAATGACAACCGAAACAGTGCATAATTAGCACACATTTAAAGGCACTCGTGTGTGCATGTTTACAGTTATTTTGGTGGACGGTCATTTTTTGAAGGAAACAAAAGCTGAACTGTCGCCAATATCTAGTGCTAGTATTTAGTATTTTATGTATGATATTTTTTGTTCATTCAGGTTTTCTACTTATTACTGCCAGATTGCCACCCGTGATGATAATCATATCCTCATCTCAGTCATATCAACAGAGGATTGCAAGTTTTATTCTAAAGCCAGTTTTAGATTAGCTAGCTAGCAGCGCTGTGGCGGAAGGTCTGGCAATGCAAGACTAATTGTTCCTTAACCTCAACATTTCTGCTCCACAAATCCTGCCTGTAGTCTCTTCCAGTTTTTAGACCCGCTGCCTGCCTCTGACCTGCCTATGTGCCTAGACTTGTTGGATTTGTTTGCCAATTTGGACTGACTTCAAGTTGCAGAGCTGTTTTTGACCATTGCCTTAATCTAATCTACCTACATGTGTAGGGCCCATTTTCTTGTTGCAAAAAAAATTGAATCATTACAGTAAAAAGATACATACTGCATTATATTATAAACTAATATATTCATTGCTCAAGGGCACCTCAGTTGTGGTAATGAGGGAGGGACAAGCGCTGCTCTTTCCCTTTCCCCACCCAGATTTTTTTCCTGTCGGTCTGGGGATTGAAGCGACAATCTCCCGGTCATAAGCGCACGTCTCTAACCTTTAGGCCACCACTGCCCAAGAGGGGGAGTGGAGTTCGTGTCCCAGGGGAAAACACAAGACTTTTAGTCAGGAAACGCGTGATTGTGTCCTGGGAGTACTTCTTAAAGGGGTCCGGTGCCACAAAGCAACATGGAACAATACATGACAAACACAAGATAATACTTTGATAAAGAATTCAGCTCTCATCAGACAATATGATCAAGGTGTTTTTAATTGAATAAGCACAAAACATGTATCAAAATAAACACAACACTGCATCAACAAGACAATCTAAAAGCAAAATGATATATATTACACACAAACATTAAAGTGGAAAGTCGGTTTATAATACTGCAAATTATTCCACAAAGGCTGATCTCAAAGATATGCAATTCCAGTCCAACAGATGGATCCTCCTGGGGTAAAAAGTAATCCTCTCCATATACCAGGTCTGTCCATTCATCAACAGTATACTGTATAACAGTATGTCTTTCTTCAGCCATTTCCTTATTAAAGATTTATTCTTAGCCACCAACAACACTCTCAAAAAGTGATTTACCTTTCTATTTCCATTCACCATGCCTCCAAGTTCCTCCAGCTTGCTCAGGTACATTATTTTATACATTATAGACCTTTTTCACGGCAGACATGTTGACATGTCATAGTAGGAAAAGCACGGGTGTATTCAAAACCCTTAATGATGGCTGCATTCCACTTAGGAGAGACCCTGGTGTTGTGCATGCTGACTCACTGAAATAGCTTACTGGGACACTTGATGGAATTGAGCCATCATTAAGGTTATCAATTTTAGCTGTGCTTTTCCTACTATGACAAGTCAAAATGTCTGCTGTGAAAAAGGTCCATTGTTAATGTATGACTGTTGAGCTTTCTGTTTAGCACAGTTGGATTTAAAGAAGATCTTCTGTGTACATGTGTAGTTTCTGGCCAAACTGTATGACTAAAAAAAATTTGGTCTGAAATATAAAATTGTGTTTGGTCACTAATCTAATAATCTACCCATCAAGCACATGAATGTCTTAATCAAGTGTAACCATAGTAACACTGACACAAATATACATTATGTGCCATGTGGCCACAAGTAGAGCAGAATAATAAGACTACAAAAACTAAATGACGCAAAAATATTATAAGGGCAGTGGTTCAATGATTAGGTGACAATTTGGGATTGGGAGCCCCATACTGAGGCTCAGTCCTTACCACAGTTGCCCAGGGTTCAATTCCAACCCTTTGTTGCATGTTCTCTCTCTCTCTCTCTCTCTCTCTCTCTCTCTCTCTCTCCCCCTAAGCTGTCCTATCAAATAAAAGGCCATAAATGCCCCCCCAAAATAACAATAATCTTAACAAATGCAACCAGTGGTTTCCTCCTCCGTCGTTCCTTAGTAGCTACTCACACTTTTGTGCTCTCTGTTGTGTTACTATCCCAACTGATGCTTACAGGATAATTAATAAACAATACATCAAATGTACCACTCAAATTATCATAATAAAAAAGTAAAAAAGCAGTCAGCTATAATACAAGATCAATTCATGTCCGCTTAATAAATACCGTGCTTCTGTACAGTTACTGGATATTAAAATGCAAATAATACATGTATTAATAATACTAATGGATAAGAGTAAGAGATGCTAGTGCAGTGAAGAGGATGTGTGTTATGACAAAGCTGACTGTAACACTAACAGGAATTAAACCATTGTTGAGGGAGAATGTTGCACCTTTGTGCCCTTTGGGATACTTTGCGAACTTACATTACATTACATGTACATTGTAACACATAACATTACATAAGAAATATCCTAAAGCAGCCTAAACATGCATGTACATTTAATATAAAAGCACACTTACTATAAAAAGAAACACTTCACCATGTTAGCAGAGTTTGCTCAGGTGTCTCTACCTCATGTAGGTATGGGTCGTCAGTCATATGATAACAAGTTGTTGTATATGGAGGTGGAGATTTATTCTAAGTCTTCTCTCTGTTTAAAGTCTGTGGTGTATGTGTATAGCCTCAATGTTTTTTCTCTTCTTTTTTTTACCAGTCGATGCTGTGACCACGTTTACAGACGTATTGATTGATATTTCTGGTGTTAATCCAGTCTAGTTCTGGGGTCCGTTCCAGAAAGCAGGTTTAGTGAAAACTCTGAGTTTGTTAACCCTGAGATGAAGGAAACTCTGGGTTTTTTGTTTCAGAAAGAGAGGGAACTTAACCTCAGAGTCAGTTACTATGGTAACTTAACCTCAGAGTCAGTTACTATGGGAACTTAACCTCAGAGTCAGTTACTATGGGAACTTAACCTACTGACTCTGTGAACCTAACCTGGTCGGGAGCAGGTTTTCTTCTCTCAGTCTCCTCCCTCTGACACAGCACTCTCTCATTTCCTCATTCATTCCTTCAGTCTGGATCAGGCGCATTTTAGACCAGTTTGTTATCGGCATGAATAAAAAAACAGGGTTGGTTTATTAACCATGTTAGGCAGACTATAGGCTAAAACTTTTTTTTTCTCAAAACATTAGCATGTCCTTTTGTCAACGATCCCGTTGATGAAGAAGCTGTATTACTTCGTAGGGAGTTAAACATACGTCGGGAGATGATATTGAGATCCTGACTATAGATGTATTTTCATTTCCAGATAAGTACCTATTTGAGCGGTATGTTTTTTCTTCCCAGTCAATCAGTTATGTAGCCTACCTAACCTTATCCGTCCTCATATCACTAACGTCAACCACCGTGGACATGCTCTACATCCCAGCAGATTATTTGTGTCGCATTACATTTTTTTGCAAACGCCAGTTTTCTTTACCACATTGGTGATGCGGAGCACGTTAATAAAGCCACTGTATGCAGAGCCGTCAGAAGAGTGTGACTCACTCTGAAACGTTTTTTTTAAACGATTTTGTAGAGTTCCCTGGACACAAACCAGTAAGAGCCATTAAAAAAGGAGTCCCACAGTATTGCAGGTGAATGATGTAAACCCTTTGAAATAAATTGAAATGAATTATAATTCTGTTAATGATGGTGCTGCAGCCTCAGAATCATTAGTAGGCCTAGGACTTTTTCACCCGCAGTATTGCACCTAAATGAAATAGATTATAGGTTCAATACCATTTCACCAGTAATATTAGGCTATACGTCATCATTAAATATGATATTGGAATATACGCATTTACTCTTGCAGCAATTTTCTCCCACGCAAATTATCTCTCTTTTGCAGCAGCTGCTATGTTGCTTTTTTAACGAAATATATGTTCAAACTCACTGTATGTGCGCATGAGTTTGTGGTTGTTACCATGGTGAATCGTAGTATCATTCATGCTGCCTTTTTATAGTGGTGTGAACCTACGCTAAGTTGATTGAACCAACTTAAATCAGCTGTTCTGAAACCGAAAACTCAGTTTCCCATCTCAGGGTAAATCAACTCAGACATCAGAGTTAGAATCAGAGTTTGGTAAACCTCCTTCCTGAAACGGGCCCCAGGGTCCTTGTTTTTTTATGTGATGATGAAGTGTTCCCCACAGTAAACCATGCAATTTCCTTTTTCTTTTTTTTCCCCGGCGGAACCTTGTCTTTTGGGTTATTCTCGCCCTCCTGATTCCTGGCCACCAGTTATCAAGTGACCGAAGTCCCATACTTCGCCATTTCCATTATAAATGAGAAAACACTACCCGCGGAGCAAGTGTCTGAGATGCAGTTGAAAGCTCCAGAAAAAGCTAACCTTAGCTAATGTAATGACTATAACAATAACTTATTTCACCAGTAAATTGCTGTTGAATGAAAAAAACAACCACCAGATGGGAAAACGGTATTTTACAATTACTGTGAATGCACCGCGAGGCTACCTGTTTTAAGTGAACGCACCGTCTGTGTTGTTTTAATTCCGACAGCTGAGAGCAGACTGTCAGGTCCCGCTGTAGGAATCCTCTACAGTGAAGCTGTCAGCATTTTAACCCTGTTTAATCCAGCTGCTAGCTAAAGGTAGGCTAACGTTACCTGCTGTCAGGTGTAGTGTAAAGTCAGGCACCGAAATGAGGCAATTACATTTTCGTTCTTATTCGGTCTCATTACTACCGTTTAGGTCAGCACGTTTCGGTACCCGACCCTATTTACCAGAGTCAATGTGCAGTAACTTATATAATAATAATAATTTTGATGACTCACTGACGTCCAGTGATCACACTTTGGTTTCAACAACAGGTCGGCGAGTAGCACTCTCCAAAATATGCTTAGCTCGTAGCTGGTAGCTCAAGCTTGACGTGCTTCGGTGATATTTTGATTCAGCGTTACACAATGTGCGTATGGCTTTCGACTTGTCTAAGAGCCATCCAGGAGTTTTGGAAAATAAAAAGCTCCATTCAGACTTGTGTTGCTGCTGCATTTCTCCATCATGGCTGCAGCCTGCAGCAGGAGGATGTGTTAGGAGGAAGTATGGCAGCTTGATGATAAGTAAAGGTGCTGCAAAGGGTCAAAATGGACCTTTTTCATAGCAGACATTTTGACTTGTCATAGTAGGAAAAGCACATCTGAAATTGATAACCTTAACGATGGCTCAATTCCATCAAGTGTCCCAGTGAGATGTTTTAGTGAGTCAGCATGCACAATACCAGGACCTCTCCTACGTGGAATGCAGCCATCATTAATGGTTTAATACCAGGACCTCTCCTAAGTGGAATGCAGCCATCAGTAATGGTTTTGAATACAGTGCGTTTCCTACTATGACATGTCAACATGTCTGCCGTGAAAAAGGTCCATAGTAGCCTGTTAGCCACGACGCAAAGCCGAGTGAAGTGAAAATAAATTAATAAATGGCGGCATGCGATTAGAAAAAATTAACGCATTATGCTCGGCCCTTAATCGCAAGGCGATTAACGAGTTAATGCTGACAGCCCTATTAATAACTAATTTGTCTTTGGCTGTAGATTATTGAATTCACACAGAGAATGAAAACACACTGACTCTTTTCAAGAAAATAGTAATATTGAAAATGTCACTCCCATTTCACACCCCAAAATACATATGACAATAATATGTTCTGGCCAGAAACTACATTTTAAGTTTTGATTGCAGCAATAGTCCCTTTTAATTTAATTATGCACAACCCAGTACCTGTTTGAGCTCAGTCAGAAAAGAAGAAAAAAATGTATCTGACATGATCCTCCAAATCCACAGGAGGGAAAGACCTTACTGGTGAGATAGTAGAAATGGAAATCCAAACTCAGGCGAAAGCCTGAAGTTCAGGGTCCAGCCCACTGTCCACCACGCTCTCTCCTCCTACGGCTGGCAGAGTGGACACACCCCGCTCCTCCGTCGCATCCGTGCTCTCGCTCTCACGGATCGCCACACAGTCCTGCTGTGTCAACAGATAAAGGTTATCAGACACCACCATCAAAAGAAAGAAAGAAAATAAATCACTGTTCAGGATATTAATTCCTTTTCTTGCAGAGCTAAATGTTCGCCGTTTCTCCCTCTGCAGCCAGTTTAGAAAAGAAACACACCTAGTGGGTGCAATGGCCAGTAGGTCGCAGCTTTCTTCATTTAAAACAAAGTGGCATAACCTGAGCTGTTTGCGTCTGATTAATAAGTGAAAATAGGAAACTCATACTTTGTGTTACATCTGAAGGAATATTTTAGCTTCAGTTCAAATTAGCTTGGATGAATGTACAAAATGTCCTATTATGGTGACAAATATTGATCACACAATCCCATCATCCCTGCTTAAAAGTTTTAAACACAACCATCAGATTTGGGGTGGGTTACAGAATGCTGCTGTTGGCCTCACCATCACCAAGGAACTTCTTGTCCTCTGGAGGTTGGTCAGATGTGCAGTCAGTCTCTGATTGGCTGACTATCCCGTTGGTGGTGCCAGTGGTGGAATTATCAGGGTTTCCAGCCTGAAGAGGAGTTCCTTCCTCCGGTTCGTCGTTAGGAGTTTTCCTCTTAAAACAACCCAACTTATGAGAGAGACAAAAAAAATTAGACCAAACTACACAGAGACCTATTTTACAGCTGACAAGTTTTGAAAGAAAATTTGAATAAGACCTATCTTGCATATTTTTTCAGGTTCATACTTGTATTTTGCGTTCCTACTAGAACATGTTTACATGCTTTAATGTTTAAAAAGCATTATTTTTTTTTATCATACTGCCTGTCTGAATATACCTGTATTAGTCTAACTAAAGTATATTTCCAGAATAAAGCCTGACATCCGGCGTTCACCTTCCGTTCTCTGTTTGTTGTCGTCAAACTCCCTTCGCTATGGGAAACAATAGCAACCTTCGAGCCAGCAAGCTACACGCTGAACATGTCAATGTGGATGGTGCAACAAGGCAGGTCTGCTTGGTTCTTTTGGTGAATGATTGTAAAGATTTATAAAGAATATGTTTAGGGCATTTCCTCTCTAACTGGAACGTTTCGGGACAGATCGGCGGGGATTGCTGTATTGACATACACTGGTAAGAGCAAATGACTTATAACCATGTATCAGCTCATTCAAATTGTTCACGTTACTGTATTGTGTCAACCGTTAACTTCATTTAATATTGTATGTGGCGTTTTCTTTTGCGCGGTGCAAATGCTCCACCACAACAAGTTCCTTCCTGAGACTATTTAGCAGAGCCACCGTCGCTGCGTCCGCCCAAGACCATTGTGATTGGTTTGATATGTCATATATTTACTGTAATAAATCCAAAAATGACCCCAATGCGTCATCAGATATTAAGGAAACATGCTAAGTTGAAATACTATCTTTTCTGACCACAATGCTAATGCCAGGATTTTCTCCTTTTGAAATTTCCGTTCAGTGACGTAATGTCTGTTTATGTTTCGGCCTGTGCGTTGGTATCAACGGCCCAGTTGGACAGCCGGGCCGGGTTGCCAGATATACCTGTAGAAACGTAAACCCAGCGCGCTACAGCTGTAACAGCCATGGAAGCAGCAAACAGGCACGGGCTTTTATGATGTCAATTTAGCCAGCATCTAACGTTAGCTAACGTTACTCCGCTGTGCTGTGAAGTAATGTCTGACTATGTGAGACAACTGTCTAGCAACGTCTAGCAAACTTCGAGTCTGGGTAGGAAGGGGGCGCGGGAGACGACTCTCTCCAGTATTTTGAATTTGTACTGCAGTAACTATTTTAAACACTAGCTGTCAGTATTACATATTGGACCTTTTAAAGAAATACAAACAACCCAGAGCGTTTTTTCTCCTATCCCATACTTGTATCTGTGGTAGAGCCAGACCTTACTCCATAGTTCTGTGGAGATAGGTCTGACAGTGCAAAACTATCCCTGTATTCTCCCTCTGTATGAAAAGCTCCGTTTTAGCGCCTGTCTCTTCAGTTACTAACATTCAAGCAACAACTCTTAACATTAAGATATAAGTTTGTCTTTAAAAATAAATAGTACTTTATTAATCCCTATAGACATGCATTCGTGGAGAGATGTCCCAGCTAGGGGGCTGACACATAGTCGCCACTCGAAGCAGTGAGGGGTTTGGTACCTTGCTCAAGGGCGCCTTGGCAGAACTGGCACCTCTCCAGCTACCCCATCTCTCCCCTTTTCGTTCATCCCGTCCCCTTGTGTCCGCTGTGTTAATTTTCAACTGAACCAATTCAGAGCACATAACTACAGCCACAGTTGCTTTTCCAGTTCGTCATCATGTACACTCATCATAACCCTCTTTTCTTCTGATGTGCACTCATCATAACCCTCTTTTCTTGTGATGTACACTCATCATAACCCACACTCCGTACCATGGTCCGTACTAGTCTTTTCGACGACATTTCATTTATGGGATTTAGTAGACCCCTGACTACATACATTATATTGTATAAAATAAACTGGGCCTACAATAACATGTAGGGTGGCCTAAAGGCTTTCTACATACATTGTTTGCATGGAATACTAAGCTATTAAAATAGCCTAATCCTTGTAGGCATGATTTTATTATTTAATCATCTTTTATTGTTAAACATACAGTACATGTGGCACAGTGAATCCGGTATCTGTGGATGGCCTTAGTGACTACCTTTCCTATAGGCCAGTAAGCAGTGGGGATTTTTATTTGCTAATAATATGTTGGATTCATGTTAAGACTTTTTTTAATTTAGAAAAAAACTTGACTGACCTACTGCCACGCCCTAAGCTTTTATTTTGTGTTAGAATTGTGGTTCGGAATGAACAACTTCAATTTGGAAAATCGACTCTCACCTTAAACATGATGACTGTGATTATGAGCAGAAGCAAGAGTCCCATTCCAGCTCCAGTTGCAATGATCAGCAGTTCATTCGGGAGGATTATGAACTCAACACGAACTTCAGTCTGTTGGCAGAGAAGGTTTTCAAAGTGGCTTATTTGAACGAGGATCTCAAATTAAAAGATCTTGTAGATTAAATAGTTTATGCTGTTCATGTGTAGGCTGATCGTACCATTGTCCCTGTTGGAATGTTGTCAGACATCTCCTGTGTGAAACCATAATTATCTTGTGGTTAATAAACACGATAAATTAGGCATCCTAAAAAAATAAAAGCAATATCTTTTGAAATGGCATTGGTGTGGTCAAACGTCAACATACCTCTTTCAGCATATACCGTTGCTTGTCATAGTTAACACGCATAAAGCTTTTAAATTTAACCTCTGCACTGTCTCCAGTATATCGTTTAAGAAAGGCAATATTCTGCAAAGTAAAAGCATGTTATTAATGATATATTCCCCACTTTCAATGTGGTTTATGTGGTGTGCATTCTCTCTGTGTGCTGTTCTTACATACCGCTGCATTCTGTTTTAGATCCTTAAAGTGTACGTCTCCTGACAGTGTAATCTCAGTGGATGATTCTCTCTCCAGGATGAAACTGTCACACAATATGACTTTGCAATTTTTTTCTGGCGAGCAGTACTGTAAAAAACAGCAACAGTTCATTTAATTAAGGGATCTTTAACTTCACAACATGTACAGTTTGAATAATTTTGATACTAAAAATGTTTTACTTACTTTAGAATTCGGTACCATGTCGGTAACGCCTGTGCATTGAGTTTTGTTCTTTAAAAAGAAAAGAGTAATTGGTAAGCATTAAGGCTTTGTAATTCAATACACAGCAGCAGTGTTAATAAGTATGTGTAGTGTTCTGGCAGTTGCCAAGTTACCTGCTGGACATAGACTTGATAGTTCGTCATTTCAAAGTTATGTTCCAGTTTAGTTGGGAAGAACAGGGACACATTGACAGGAAAGGCCTTGAAACCAAGATTATCTAGCTGCGAATATAGAGAGACAGTTGGTCTATTTTTAAAGAATAGTTCAACATTTTGGGAAATACACATATTCACTTTTCTGCTGAGAGTTAGATGAGAAGATTAAAGGTCCCATGACATGGTGCTCTTTGGATGTTTTTATATAGACCTTAGTGGTCCCCTAATACTGTATCTGAAGTCTCTTTTATATAGACCTTAGTGGTCCCCTAATACTGTATCTGAAGTCTCTTTTATATAGACATTAGTGGTCCCCTAATACTTTATCTGAAGTCTCTTTTATATAGACCTTAGTGGTCCCCTAATACTGAATCTGAAGTCTCTTTTATATATACATTAGTGGTCCCCTAATACTTTATCTGAAGTCTCTTTTATATAGGCCTTAGTGGTCCCCTAATACTGTATCTGAAGTCTCTTTTATATAGACCTTAGTGGTCCCCTAATACTGTATCTGAAGTCTCTTTTATATAGACCTTAGTGGTCCCCTAATACTGTATCTGAAGTCTCTTTTATATAGACCTTAGTGGTCCCCTAATACTGTATCTGAAGTATCTTTTATATAGACCTTAGGCTGGGGGAACATAGGCAGGCTGGGGGAACACATATTAATGTTAAAAACCTCATAAAGTGCCATGGGATCTTTAATACAACTCTATATGGTTAATATGAAGCCGGCAGCGGGTTAGCTTAGCTTTAGCATAAAAACTAAACAACTAGCCTGGTTCTGTAAGGTAGCACAATATGCCTACAAGCACGTTTACAGCTCAAGTAGAACGTTATGGCTTTTCTGGAGTGTGTACAAACCCAGGTACTGTACACTACCTGCCCACCCACCAAGCAGCAGAGAGCCAAGGTTAGCGAATAGTTGGTAAACATGGCAGAGCATTTAGCAACTAATTCATCCCAGAATTGGGGAAGACCAAAACCAAGCTAAAAGGAAAATGAATATTGGACTACAATTTGCAGGTGAACGGAAACACGATTCCAAATGAATCCTAAAGATGCTTTGTGTCTGCTGGATGTGTAAATGGGCAAATGGTCACTACGGTAACAAGTTCGCCATAACCTCTTTATAAGGGGATAATGTATCAGTGTGGTGTTGGTGTTTTTCCAGCCAGTGGTCTAGTCTACGTGATACGCAGGTATTCACCGTATACCCACTAGGAAAAGTCAAGGATTTCCGTATACCCACTTACAAAAGCGCGATGATATGTAACAACATCGCTGTGACAAAACTTTCTCACTTTCATTCATAAATTCGCCCCGTCTGTGTTGTGAAGCACTGACATGTGGATCTTTGGGCTTCCGTGGCCATGCCCTGGATCTGACGCGACGTCACTTTTAAAGTTACTAAGCAACAAGTTTCCTTTCTCCATCAAAGTTTTAAAGTAACAAGATATTTAACATAAAAAGACCCAAATAAAAATTCTGTCCCTGAAGCTCCTGCCGTGTCCCAGCTGCCACAGATCATAATGACCCGATGTTACCGTTACTGTTACAGAAAACCAGCCCAGAAATTCTACCGCAACGTTACGGTTACCTGGTAAGTGAGAGTAGCTTATATGATAGAGTGTGTGTGTGTGTGTGTGTGTGTGTGTGTGTGTGTGTGTGTGTGTGTGTGTGTGTGTGTGTGTGTGTGTGAGTACAGTAGTAAACAGAAGACAATGTTTATATTTCATTGTTTCACATGATGAGATAGATGGTGAGAACTCATGGTCAGCATTGTGAACTGAAAGTCAGGCTAGCACACATGCAAAGCTGATATAAGCAATGGAAACTCAATGCAAATTAGAGTACATTCTTAAATCTTAAATGTGCATTACTTTACACAATTAAGTTACTATATGGTAATGTTAGTTATCAATGGTCAGATAATTAACTAAAATAAAAAAGAGTGGGGCTTTTTATGCATTCGTTAGCGTGTGGTGTTGAAGATTGTGAACAGTTTATTAAATACTTTTGAGTAAATTTAGGCCCTGTTCAGCAGATGTTATTGCTAATAGAAACAAAACTTGTATGATGATGCTAATTATTAGTCATGGTTTTGTGTGGCAGTGTAGGGGTGTCGATCAAATGGCTCATTTGTGTGATGTCCTGTTGTGTTCAGGTTCGGTAGCGTTTCTCAAAAAGTTAAATCTGTCTCAACTTTAAGTGTTGTTTTTCCAGAGCTTTAAATAAACGCCATCAATACCGAAACGTCAGTTGTCCGTGTAAAGTTTGAATCATAGATATATGAGTTCATATATGGAAACATCACAGTGCTCAGCGTATGGAGTGTCGCTCTGGGATAGGCGAATATGAGGCTGGGATGGGAAAACCACAGTATACTCACTACAAAAATATAGACTACACCACTGTGTTCAGCTCCCCCCCAGAAGCCAAACAATCAGGTAAATTAATGCAGGTCTAAAATTGGTAACTTTTATAAAAAAAAAACGTTTTGTCATATTTGCAGAAACTGTCACTATATACTGACAGTACTTCATGAATCAGATAATATGTGAAACAGTGCCAATCCTCTGCCTTCTCCTGGTGCAGCTTATAAGGAGGCATAAAGACAACAACCAATCAGAGCCGAGGAGACTCTAACAGTATCAATAGGCTCGTTGGAGATGAGCCAGGTCTGTGCAGAATTAATCACCGGCGATCGCCGCCCGTTGCATGCCGGTTAGATTTGTGTCCGACTTGATCCCGACTTGCTCTGACGTCATGCGCACGTGGGCAACGAAGACCTCACGAGATCACGGCGGTCGCAGACCCAGGGCATGCTGGGAAACTCCTAGCTGATCTAACAGCTGATTGGTTCAGAATTAACTCACATGATGAAGTTTTATATACACTTTTTTTATTGTTTTTGAATCGGAGGGTTTTTTATTGCTTGATTTAAAGGCTTATTCTGTACAGAACACATGTTGTGTGGCTGATAGTGATGTTTAGAAATCAGAGAGACTAAATCTGTTCAGATTACAGATCATCTACAGTCTGTTGTTTATTAAAATCAGCAACAGATTGCCTGCAGAGCATTTTAACAGCTACTCTGTCATGATAAAAACAGCTGGAGACTGTGTACAAGCTGATATATCAGTCCCTCCAGAAAAACGCAATTATGCGGTCGCATAATTCAATGCATAATCAGCCAAAGTCCACATATTCATGTGGGGGCCGCATTTTTTCAAATATGCCGCACTTTTGCCGCATAAATTGCAGATTTCCGCGCAAAATATGTGGTGCTTGCATGATTTCATAATCCCCGCATTTTCGTTGCAAAAAAGTCACATATCTTAGCAAAAAGTTGAAAAAATGTTACGTTTACTTCACACAAGAGCAGCCATTTTCCGCTGTTGCCATAGGGAACGTTATGAAGTGACGTAATTACGCAACGTGAACATCATCGAAAAGCAGGGTGTTGGAGGTTGAATTTTACATGTACTTTGAGTCTCTTAAGTTGGTATCCAATAAGAAAGCTATCTTAATATCTGATATTATCTGAAATTTCTTTGTTTAAGTGCTCCTGCTGTCTATATTATTAACGATTTTTGAAAGTCTGTCTCTTTTGTATCTTTTATTTCTCTCTGTTTAGACTATTACTTTTATTTTTACTTTAATATTATATTATTTGTACATATTTTTGTATCTTATTTGTTTACTTATTGCAATGACTGAATATCTGTAAACTATTTTTGGAAATTAAGTTTAAAAAAAGCAGGGTGTTGGGGGAATCACTTTTTCTTCTCTTTTTCATCAAACCGCAGTTTTTGTAAGTTCCCGCATTTTTTGCAAGTTCCCGCAATTTCATCGCATAAAATTGCATAAATATCCCGCATATTCCATCGCATTTTTTAAGAAAACGTGCCGCATAATCAAGGATTTTTGCCCGCAACAATCACAAAAAAACTTTTTCTGGAAGGACTGATATATGGGTCTGACAACATTTGAATGAATCATACCTAACAGGATGTGAGTGTTTCTGTCACTTCCTGGAAATGGCTGGAAACTGTCTGACTCAACCGCGGCTCTTTGTAGTTCACCGGCTGCTGCCGCCTGCTCTCGTCCACTCAACAGACGAGGCGCAGTTCATCTCCAACGAGCCTATTGACTGCATATGAACTGAGACCAAAATGCATTGCCTATTGCTCTCCTCAAATGTTTTCAGAAAAATATTTTAGTCTACTGTTTAGCTGTAAAATTAGAAAGTTAGCTCTGGGTGGTGCTGCATTTTGGCTGATTTCTCAATCACATTTAATCAGTCCTTCCTAGTCTTACACTTTGAGTCATTGACATTGCATTAGAGATTCCTCGGCTCTGACTGGTTGTTTTCCTTCGGGGGCTGTGGATACTTGCAAATGTCATTAGAGCACGAAGAGGAGGCAGTGGAACTTTTTTTTTTCTTTTCACAAATTAGCTGTCTCATCTAGTTGTGACAAGATATAGGGACAGTTTCAGCAAATATGAAAAAAAAAATGTAGGGACCGTTCGGTATTTATGGAATGGACCACCAGAGGAAAACAGGGGAGGGTCGTGTCTTTTTATTCTTTGTAGAGGGGAGGGTCACCCAACATTTTATAGTCTAGGAGTGGGTGGGGGGGGGGGGTCAGACAACTTTTGTATTCATGAAACAGCAACATTTCAAAATGGCTTGTTTGGTGCATATTTTTCCATGTAGCTCTTAGTTTGCTGGGGGGCAGAGGGAGCACCAGGTTTCCTAAATGCCACGTATATACATTTGATGTCAGCTTACTAATTGATTGTGCGTTTTGTGTAGATTTGGACTTTTATACGTTTTATTCCACTTTGTTTAAACGGCGAAGTGGAGAGGCCTCGTTCACCTGTTTGGAGCTGGCTG
This sequence comes from Perca flavescens, assembly GCF_004354835.1. NCBI lineage: Eukaryota > Metazoa > Chordata > Actinopteri > Perciformes > Percidae > Perca > Perca flavescens. Next base: position 35,547,433 of record NC_041332.1, on the reverse strand, counting down.
GTGAATGTGACGCTCGTATAGGCCTTGCTGGATACACCGGGACTATTAGTGGATCTACTGATCCATGTGTTTTACTTTTTTTTCATGTCATTGGATTACGGCAAAATATGGATCTTTTTTCTTAACGTGTCTTAATGTTTTATTGTGTGACTGCGCTTGGTTTCTGCGTTTGGAGAGGCATCTCAACAGACTGGAGGTCCAACACTGAGTGTTCACTGTTACATTTGAGTTGAATTTAAGTGTCAGGCAATTTCGCCACCGTCTGTCTATTGTGTTCCAAGACAGCCGAGTGGATTTCATAAGGGCAAATTGTTAAATTGTTACAATGTAATTTAAAATCTGCTTTAAAAACTAAACCTATATGTTTTGGATTAATGTTCAGCTTTGGCAGCTTTACCTATGTGCTAAAATATCATAGACTGTTACAGTCTATGTAAAATATACAATGACTGAGGAAGCCTAGTGACAAGTCCATAGCAACCAGTTTTTGTGTTGTGGTCTCAATGTTTTATTGTTTTATTTCATGTGAATACTAGTTTACTAAAGGAGTAACTTAGTATTTGAAGTAATGCAGTAATGCAGGAAGTGTGCATTTAGTTTCAATGCTTATTGTGTTTCCACAACAACGTTAGTGAGTAAATCTACTGAAATGGCCCCCACACCATAACAGAGGAGTGGGATGTGTAAGATGAGAATGCAGAGGTTAAATCATGCATGTCGTGGCTGTAAAAAATAAGTAGCATCTGCACATCTTTACCAAGTACTAACCAGTACAGGAGACATCCATAAATTGATGCCTCTTTTTGCAGTCATTTTGGAGGGTCATAGACATTTTTTACTTGTGAAGGGAGGGTCAAGTCTATTTTTACTAAAGGTCCCAAAACTCCTCCGGTGGACCTTTATATAAATAATGAACAGTCCCTTATAAAAGGTTACCTACCAAACCTTTATTGATAAGTTGAAATTTGCTTTTGGACTGGATGGTTGCTTGTTGCATAGTTATTACCGGCCTCACCTTATATATAGTAACCATTTTTTTCGGTCCAGTATCCTCTGTTGTGAAGTTCAGATAAGTGATAGGGTCTTCTTTCCTGAAACCAATACAGGATGATCACAATATGTAGCGAGCTGTGGGATAATATAACTACCAACTGGATAAAAGAACTACAGTTTCAAAAATACTATTTGTGAAAAGTGGCACTTACACAGTGACAGCCATTCTAATTTCAAATTTCACTGTGATGTTTTCGGTCTGGGAATTGGTCCTGCTGGAGTTTGTATTTTCACTGAGGATATAAAAAGTATATATTGTGAATATTAAACATAAAATATGTAATGATAGTAAATTATATCTTGATAATATAGAGAACATGTTTGGCTTTGTTCTGTGTGTCAGATTGTATGACAAGGCCTCTACCTGTTTCCAGTAATGGTCATCAACAATGTGTCATTCCAAACACTGTCCTTCATGATGTGGAAATAAGTAATAAATGTTGCCTTCATAGGGAAAAAAAGACAACGGCGTAAGATGTAAGTCAAAGAGAAAGAGAATATCTACATGAGAGAAGTTTCCAAGTTTGTAAATGTCAAAAGTTCAGGCAGCTGGTCTCAGTTCTTCATTCATGAAACTTCACTTCTGTCTGTTTTTTGTGTCAGGGTGCAGAATGACTCACAGATGATTTGCTGCGAAACACAGGAGGGCTCACATTACACACAGTTTTTCTTGTGTCTTCTCCATCTAGTTCTTGACAGCTGTGGAGCGTTGGTCTTGTCGACTGTTTAACAAGAAGGAAAAAAGGGAGAACTGAGACCCTCTTGAATAAAAGATTTTAGTTTGAATCAAATGCTCTGACATTTGTGTGAACCTGACTGAACTTTGATATACTGTTAATAAGTTAAAGTTTAAAACTTTCAGGCCAGTCTAGAGAGAGAGAGATTTCAAACAGCATTACTTCTCAAAGTAAGATGTGTGATTAGAAACACCACAACCTACACATCCTGCATGGGGCACAGAACGTGTGAAAGAAAGCTTTGCAGTAGTTATGCACTTAACCAGTGGAGGTTCATTGTATGAATGTTTTATTTCTGACAGATTTTATTAGTGACGTAAATGAATAATCTCTTTACATGCAGCTTAAATAAAAGGGATGCAGATATGTGATAGTGTGTTTTAGGAATTGCTGTCAGATTTGAGTGATTTATTCTGAAAAGCAGTTCAACAAAGACTGAATGATTAGGCATTTGCTTCAACTATTCTCTGATGGAATGATTGGAAGGATAACTGGACAAATAGATACACAGATAAGGTCATCATGTGTATCTTAAATTTAAGAAACTGGGGTTATGTTTGTCTGCACTTCCAGTCACCATGCCATAATAGAGGCAAACCAAAAAACATCAGTGGCAAACCCAGATTTAATAAAATTAAGATGGGTGTTTTCATGCAACTGTCCTGCTTTAACAAAAAGGACCCAGGCCTAAAATAATGTCTGTTGGAGACTGTCCTCTCCCAAAAAACAACGTCACAAGTAATCTGTACATATTTACGTTTTATTCTAAGGCTGCTCCACCCTTTTAGTGGCCATTGTAATTATGACAGGAGCAAAACAAGAAGTATAAGAGAGCACTCCACTGATCAAAATGGACACAGCAGCACCAGAGATATTGTCCTTTTTATTTCACTCATTCTTCTACCTTGTTAAAACCTGGCGCCTACGGCACCCACAATGCAACTGCACCGCTGACAGTTAAATCGGCGATTCTGGTGTATTATGCTAGTTGCTCCTATAAGTAGCCTTGAGTTGCTAGCCTAAAAGGGTAATTTATTTATTTTTTCTTTCTTTTTTTACCTGGAACCTATTTTCCTATGTTTTTGTGTGTAAGTTACTGATAGGAACTACAATCTTTGAAATTGGTCCAGTATTAAGCATGAAAGCTGTAACCGGCAGCCACAGACCGGGCTGCAATGTAACCGTATGGGGCAAATGTTCATTGTCAGTTTGGTCCATTAAAAGGGCTTTATTTGCCACTGAAAGGCTCAGATTATTATTATTATTATACATTGTAGCTTGTTTGTTAGTGATCTTGCTTAATACTGAACCAATGTCAAAGATTGTTGTTCCCATCAGTCACTTAGACACAAAAAGATAGGAAAATAGGGTTGAAAAAAAAAAGCAGGGATAATGATGCCTGGTAAACTTTTAAACTTCCCCTTAAAAAGCAGGACAGGATTTAGAAGTTAAACTTTTAAGTCACCACTTCAAGAGTCATCCTGGAGAAGGAGAGGCCTTGAGGATAGTTCATTGTTAGGCTGGTGTGGTATGAGTCATCTCCATGATTGGACAGTTTTACAGAGACGAGGAAGTATGTATTTTCTGCCACCAATAATGTTTTGTGCCTAAGAGAAAGAGAGTACTTGTTACATTTGGTCATATAATGTTAATATTACAGTTGATTTGCTTGTCATGTATACTTACATGAAGTTGAAATCCACCTCAAGTTCAGCAGTACAGTTGTCATTTTTTTTACAGTGCTTTTCAAAGGGAACCTGTTAATAAAAATACACTTTTGTTCATGTCACGCTTGGAAATCCAGAGCAGGCCAGAAGAAAATGGTGTTAACACAGGATTCCTTTGAAACACAATAAACAAACAATAAAAAAGGTTTTGTGACCTGTGGCCACCAGTGGTGAGAGAAGTATTCCAATAATTTACTTACTGTAAGTAAAAGTACTAATACCACACTGTAAAAAATACTCTGTTACAAGTAAACGTTCTGCATCGAAAATGGTAATGTTAAATATAGAAGTAGGTAAGTATCATCAGGAAAATGTACTTAAAGTATTAAAAGTAAAAATACTCAATGCAGAAAAATCCTCACATTTTAGAAACTGGAAACAATCCAATCAGTTCTGTCAATCAACTAAGTGTTTAATCGGCTAATTATTCAGGCCTATATATTGTTGGGTAGTTTAAGTTATAATAAAACATTGTATTATATAAACTATGTGTGTTTTGTGTGCAAACTAAAGCTGTCATGTTGTGAAAATACAATATTTCTCCGTGAAATGTAGTGGAGTAGAAGTAGAAAGTAGACGTCCCTCAAATTGTACTTAAGTACACTACTTGAGTAAATAGTCACTTGGTTACATTCCCCCACTGGTGACCACACAAATCATAGACTGTAAAAATAATGGACAAAGCTTTCAGGTCTGAAAAGGGAAGCCAATGTGGAAGCACCTTAAACCTGTATTCTATATATTTTCCAGCAGTGGGTTACTCCCGTGGTTGCAAAAAGCAACCAGACCTTCCTCCACAGCGCTGCAGGAGGAGGGTCTGGCTAGTCCACACAGCATTCCGGGTTGCAAGAAAAATATGCTCTGGTTTATTTATAAACGAACAGCCTCGCAAAATTTGACGAAAATCTTTTAAACTGACCTTTGTCGATCTGAAATGAAGACAGATTCAGCAACTGCCCGGCCTATTTCTCGCTTAAAATGTTTTCAGAAACACGCTTCGATGAACTATTTTCGTAAAATATGAGATCCTATTCCGAACGAGCCGCCATTATGCCAAGCCAGACCCACGTGACGCGTTCATTTCCGTTTTTTCATTTTTTGGGCGACATTACAGATTAGCGCTGCCTGCTGTTATGGAGATGTATTACGTCTCACACACGTGCAGAACGTACGCTCAAGTCGGCGTCGCTTCGGTGTGTTCCAAGGCACTTTTTTGACCAACTCGGGGAGACTGATCAGTCCGACTGCCTTTTCCGCCGACGGTCGGCCGTCGAGTTGGTGTGTCAGGGCCAGAGTTTTTTTTGTGATTGTTGCGGGCAAAAATCCTTGATTATGCGGCATGTTTTCTTAAAAAATGCGATGGAATATGCAGGATATTTATGCAATTTTACACACTTAAAAATGATGGGTTAAAAATAACCCAACTTGGGTTGTTTTATAACCCAACCGCTGGATCACTATTGCACCGGACCAACAGTAGTTAATTTGACCCAGCAAGATGGGTTGGTGATTTTTAACCCAACAGATGAGTTAAATATTCTACCCAAATGCTGGGTCAAATTAATTATAATTCTGGATTGATTCAACTACATACATTTGTTATATAGTGTACCCAAATGCTGGGTCAAATTAATTACAATTTTGGGTTGATTCAACTACATATTTGTTATATAGTGTACCCAAATGCTGGGTCAAATTAATTACAATTCTGGGTTGATTCAACTACATATTTGTTATATAGTGTACCCAAATGCTGGGTCAAATTAATTACAATTCTGGGTTGATTCAACTACATATTTGTTATATAGTGTACCCGAATGCTGGGCAAAATTAACCTATATGCCAGATTAATTCTAACACATTACAGTACAATTTAAGAAAATAAATTGCAATAAAACTGTTAAACTACAAACCTAGAACAGAATACATGCTAGATGTATGAATATATTATTTAATAAACACTTAAACAATACAAAAACAAAACAACATAATGGAATCTTTGAAAAAATTTATTATATCAACAATATAGTGGAACTGGTGCAGTTCATATCACTCAGGTAGGAAAACATTCAGAGCAAAACAACAATTACGAATGAACTGGCTGAACATTCAACAGGTCTATACTGAACAAATTCAAATTCCTATTAAAAAGCTGCTATTAAGAGCCATTAGCTCTACTTGCAAGCAAGTATTCTACTTTGAATAAACTTTACCATTTTAGACTCCCCTCCTGGCATTTCACGTGACCAAGTTTCAAACAACTTTGATGCAGCATCCCCATGCAGGACAAGCCTGTGCAATCTATAAAATGGAAAACACATTTTTAAAACCAATTCAATGTGGCACACTAATAAAACATTATAAACAATGCATCCTTATATGTAAGATCATATTTCCCTATACCTACCATGCCTTTGGTCATTAGGTGAGGGAACTCTTCGAGGATCTGATCGATGGTCCAATTGTTGTCCCTAATCCACTTGGCCCTGTAGACTGCTGTGTTCGGCATGTAGGTCTCTATCTGGCTGAGAATTATTTCTCAACCATTCTTTAAGCTGTGACCCACGTTCGTCTGATATGGTACAGTCTGTAAAAAAGAACAAGAAAGTTGTCAGTCACTGAAATATGGATGTTTTGCTTCATCAAATAATTTTTCAGTTTAATAATTACCTGGTATGAGAGCCCTTGCTAGAGCGCCATCATCTGGCGTTTGTGGTGGTGTCTGTGCCGTGCTCTGCAACCTGCTGGTTGATCTCAGCTGCTTCCTGACGTTCCGCAGCTTTTCCTCCAGGAATCCAGTGGCCGGCTCTATTCATCTATTGGAGTCACTTTGACATATTACGTGGAAGCTATTGAAAAAAAGAGGAAATTATATTTCATAAGAATTCATGTCTGAAAAGGGCTTTAGTAGCAATGCAGACTTGATACTGCTGTGGATGGGAAAACATATTTCTTACCTTTTAAATCTTTCGACAAGGTCTGGCACTCTGTCATAGTGTTAATGACAAAGCTATCCATTGATCTGAAACAAACACAAAAGAGCTTAAGCAAAGATACAATTGCTATTGTATTAACTATTCAGATATCACCATGTAAAAGCAATGCAGACTAACAGCAGAATGTAATCCAATGTGAAGATAACAGCCATTTTATTTAGCATCACAATCCTCCCTCTCTACCTATACAATTCATATGACAAATTGCATGCATGTAAATTGTTTTTACCTTTTACAAGAATATTTGTGGCTGCTCAAAGCATAGCCTTCAGGGCACGAGTGTCAGTACAACAGTACAGCAGTGGTTCCCAAACTTTTTATTATATATTTCTTAACCCTTAACTCAAGTGGCCCTTGTCGTTTGCCAGGCCGCCATTTTAAATAAGCATTTGTTCTTATCTATTGTGGGTCACCACATTACTTAAATAAATGCACATAAATGCATTTAGTCAGACATATCAGGTTATCTCACTGTTTTTACATACTTTAATCAGTCATACACTGTTATGCCTTCACATTTCACATTAAAAGCTTCAAGGAAAAACAAGCGCTGCGTTCATTTACAGCCAGTTAAAATAATATAGCTAGCAAAGCAACTAACTGACAGCCAGTTGGCTAGTAAACTATCTAGCTAGCTAGCTAGCTAGATAGTTTGTTAACTGCTGAATTACCTGGCTAGCTTGAAACTAGCTGGCAAATTAGCCTGGTGAACTCAATAAACATGACCATATGCCCATGGGCATTATGAACTTGTTTCATTAATTCATTAATATAATTCAGACCAAACGGATAAGCTGTAGGCTATACATGCTTCCATGATAACGGCTAAATGGCTATCGTTAGCTAGCTACGTTGTTAGCCAAACTAACCAACTAGCCTCACAATATAAAGATAGTACTTTAATAGGTAACATAACACAGACAATGTGAATTAGACATGTAGCTAGTGTACACAAACCTTTTATTATGTATTTGCCTCGTTGGATGACCAGACTGGTTCTCTGCTGTGACAAGCACTCGGTGTGTGGACTCTGGTGATGATCTGATGCAACCCAATGACGTTCGAAGCACAAACAACCCAAGTGCTGGGTCAACCGATGTATGTTGGGTTGATGGATTTTGACTCAACACATGAGTTGCACAAAATAACCCAACTTCCATATAAATAACCCATAATGGGTAAAACATTTCATAACCCAGCGGTTGGGTAGATGAAATAACCCAGCATTTTTTAGGGTGTATGCGATGAAATTGCGGGAACTTGCAAAAACTGCGGTTTGATGAAAAAGAGAAGAAAAAGGGATTCCCCCAACACCCTGCTTTTTTAAAACTTAATTTCCAAAAATAGTTTACAGATATTCAGTCATTGCAATAAGTAAACAAATAAGATACAAAAATATGTACAAACATTATAATAAAGTAAAAATAAAAGTAATAGTCTAAACAGAGGGAAATAAAAGAGACAGACTTTCAAAAATCGTTAATAATATAGACAGCAGGAGCACTTAAACAAAGAAATTTGAGTAGACATCAGATATTAAGATAGCTTTCTTATTGGATACCAACTCAAAGTACACGTCAAATTCAACCTCCAACACCTGCTTTTCGATGATTTTCATGTTGCGTAATTACGTCACTTCATAACGTTCCCATGGCAACAGGGGAAAATGGCTGCTCTTGTGTGAAGTAAACGCAAAATTTTTTCAACTTTTTGCTAAGATATATGTGACGTTTTTGCAACGAAAATGCGGGGATTATGAAATCATGCAAGCACCACATATTTTGCGCGGAAATCGGCAATTTATGCGGCGAAAGTGTGGCATATTTGAAAAAATGCGGCCCCCACATGAATATGCGGACTTTGGCTGATTATGCATTGAATTATGCGTTCGCATAATCGCGTTTTTCTGGAGGGACTGTTTAGGGGTCGGGCTACACACTGACCTGTCAATCAGGACAGAGGCATAGCAATGCTAAATGGCGTGAACTTGTTTTGGGGTTTTTGTCCGTGTTTTTGTCTTAAACTTTGAGTCTCTGTGTATTTTCACTTCGTCAGAGTTAATAAGAACATGTTGGTTGCTTACAAATGTCTTGTTCAGCGTTCTGCCAACCAAGCTAGCAAGCTAACGTTACCACTAGCGTTAGCTGGTAATTTAATTAATAGTTTGCCTATTTTCTGCGTAATGGCTGCAGTTCCCTGGAGCTCCATGTTTACATGCCAGTAAATCTCCACTGGATAACTCGCTTCAGAAGGGTTAAAAATGTTTAACTTTCCCTCTTTAGCATTAAGCTTAGCGCAGCACCATTGCCGCCATAAACAACACTGACATCCTCCCCAGCTCCACCCTCTCATCCAAAAATCGTTATATCCAGTTTAAAGAAAGAAGATGGCGACGACCAAATTACCAAACTCTAGGCTTTAAAACAGTAGTCCACAAACCAATGAGTGACGTCTCAGCTGCCATTCCCACTATTTTCACAGTTATATAGTAATTGGTTCCAGATGGTGATGATGATGATTTGACTGAATCATAACAGGAATAACCTGACAAGCTAATTTGCACTTTCCATCCACCACCACAATTAATGCGCACTGTTCAAGTAAAATAAATTTGTAGTGCAACCTGAAGCTAGATGTAGGCTATCAATCCAACAACAAAATAAAGTCACTTTCAGGACGAATACAAAAATAAAAACTTAAAGTAACAGAGCAAGTGCAAAAAGAGTAGCGTCTATTTGCTTTTTTGTACAGTAGTACAATAATGAATACGTTCTTGTTTAACATTCAAGCTCTTCTCCCTTTAATCTTACAGTAAAATATAGCTGCAAGCAGCAATGAGGGAGCCAAGCTGTACACTAGCAGGAATGGTGTTGCCATGGCATGAGCAAGCACTCACAGCAACTTTGATGAAAAATGGATAAAGAATGGCTGAGATATCAGCTCATTTACGTAAATCAAAGCGTTGCTGAGATATGAGCTCACTTTCTTTAGTACAGCGCCCCTAGAGGTCAAATGACACCACTTTCCTTGCACGTCCTCACAATCAGCTACCATGTCAAGTTTGGACTTCATACATCGAAATGTTGCTGAGATATGAGCTCACTTCCTGTGATTATAGCGCCCCCATAGTGGTCAAAAGACTCCAAATTGATTGTGCGTCCGCAGGATGCGGTCCCAAATCCATGTACCAAGTTTGGATTGGATACGTGAAAGCATGGCTGAGATATGAGCTCATTTCCTGTAACTCTAGCACCCCCTAGTGGTCAAAGGTCACCAAATTGATTGTGTGTCCTCAAAATGGGGTCCCAAGTCCATATACTAAGTTTGGTTTCTATATGTAAAAGCATTGCTGAGATATGAGCCTACTTCCTGTGATTATAGCGCCCCCAGTGGTCAAAAGACTCCAAATTTATTGTGCTTCCTCAGGATAGGGTCCCAAGTCCAAGTACCAAGGTTGGTTTTGATATGTGAAAGCATTGCTGAGATATGAGCCTACTTCCTGTGATTATAGCACCCCCATAGTGGTCAAAAGTCACCTGTTTGGTGGCTTTGCCGTCGATTCTGATTGGCTGTGACGGGCAAACTCTTTCGAATATCAATATGCAATGGAATAACTTTTGTGAGGCATGGTCTGAAGATCATCTGTGCCAAGTTTCGTGAAAATCAGACCAATTTTGTGACTTTTTAGTGTTTTTGATCAAATCCAATATGGCGGAAGGTCCAACACGTCGGATATTGACATCTTGGGGTGCGTTGAGTTCGGCGTCATCCAAGGATTCCAACTATATCTCGATGTTCAAAATCGGGCATACGGTTCAAAAGTTAATCGCATAGATGCAACACCAACTTTGACCCATTGGTGGCGCTAGACTGCCTGTGGTGCAGACCTAAAACTTGGTGAAATGAATTATGGGACTGTCCCGAATTAATGTGCCAAATTTCACAACTTTTTACTGTACGGTTCTATGGGCTGCCATAGACTCCCATGGCAGAGGAAAGATAATAATAACAAAAGGTAGAATCACTAATGGTGCCTCGCAGCTTCGCTGCTTGGCCCCCAAAAAAGTGCAATTTTAGCAACATATGAAATCAGATGTATCAAATAAATCCAACATAAGGCAAGTTGCAGAGTGTTTAATATAACGGTCTGTAATCGATTGGGTCACTCATGATGATGGTAAACCAAAAAAATAACACTGCCGACTGACTGATGTTAAGTCATAGCGGGGCATTAAAACGAATCAACGGACTAACGTACCATTGGGCTACTACTGGGAACACACTCCATGTCACTATGATGATAATCGCACATGCTTGGGAGACTGTGCACGTTGTGTCTGAACCTGGCCCGGCCCGACACATTAACTGGAATTATGAACCCGAGCTCGATTTAAATTGAAGACAGTGCTGCAGAGGGGGGAGACACGGTGTAGCACAGTTGACCTCACACTCAAGTCAGTGCAGGACATATACCCAGAGCTATGGGAGAAGCTGGAGATGCATAGTTTTCTCCCCACCCAATTAGGCTAATAAAGTCATGATTAAAAAAACACAAATACTTGATCAAGAGAAGAGAATCTAAACTCTACTTGGAAGGGAAAGGGACAAAAAGGTGAGCAGAACTTATGGTGTTTTGCTGCTGTTATCCTGACTCGGGGATGCATTTTACAAAGTCTGCAGACTACCACGTTGTTGTTGGAATTAAGAGTAAAACACTCCCACACTTTAGAAAACCGTGTGTGAGCCTTTTTCTCAACGTGTTGTTGAACTTGCAAGGAACCCATACTGCAAAACGATGTTGCTGGAGGCAGCCAGTTATTTTTAGATTTCTACGCGTGACGCGTCGGTGCAAATTATTTGTGTCGACGCATTTATGTAATTGATTACGTCGACTATGTCGACGAATCATCCCAGCCCTAGCCTCAACAACCATTGGCTGGATTGCTGTGAAATGTTCATCAGCCATCAGTTTTCAGTTTGTCCAATATTTTGGTGTATGAACAAATACATGCAAAACTAACATGGTAAATATTATACCTGCTAAACATCAGCCTGGCTACAGACTCAAGTAAAAAGTAATCCATGTGGTACTGAAGTGTAGCCAAAAGCTAATTCCATGATGACAAAAAAATGTACGATACTAGTGCTTTTCTGGCTAGCATGGTAAAAATGTCACTGTTTTGGTTCATTCAGATCATTAGTTACAAATTTGTTAGTCTCGCTTTGCCAGACCATCCACGCGCTGCCGAGCAGAGGAGGGTCTGGCTAGTCCACACAGCACTCTGGGATGGGAGAAAAACTTGCTATGGTTTATTTGCATTGCTTTTAACCAATCACAATCATCATGGGCGGTGCTAAGCGCCGGACGGAGCCGCTGCAAAATATTCCTGCGAGAGAAAACTCAGATTGGACAGATAGTCTAGCTAGCTGTCTGGATTGACCAAGGGGGTAAGCTTCGCTTCAGAACGCGAACCTCCCATGGCGCCATTTTGTTGCTACAAAGCGATCACCTCTTGTTAGCATTACACTGACCGCCATTTTTTTTTTTACGTCACTTGACTGCGAATAACTTTACATCTGAAGCGTTTAAAGACTCTATTTGTCCATTGTTTATTTCTAAAGAAATACGACAATGTATAAAAGGCTCCATTACCTTGTACCTCACGTTATGGCTCCGTAGCAGACGTTTTTGTAAAAATAAGCTAACGATTGTGTCATAACCAAGTGACTTACTGTCGCACAGTAGAGGAATTACCGTATAGTACAGGAGAAGCTTGCATGCAGTTTCGACTTACATTAGCTGTTTAGGTTTAATTACTAATGATAACTAGCATGTTAGTTAGCAATAATTAGCCTGTGCTTATGTTATCTCCTTACATATACCTACACTCTCCGTCTCTGTAAGATTGGAAATGATTGAGATTTCTCTTGTCACAGCTACCAGAAGACTTACAACTTTCAGACACGTTGCTCACGTCACATTTACGTTGTCTCTGTCAGTTGGAGGCTGCGCAGTAAAGCAAGAGATCACCGGAAAAGTGCTTCTAATAGCCTTCACTGGTCTCCGTCCAGAGCAACGGGGTCTATTGGTCCATTATATACTGTCTATGGGATTTACCCTGCAGAGATCTGAGGAGCAGTTAACCATAGTCCTCATAAATCCACCGGAGTTTAAAATTCCCAAAAAAAAGAAAGCGGAAGGAAACCTCATGCAGCAACGGAGCAGTCCCGGAAGTGGAACGTCAAGGATATAGACACAAATTTGTCCTCAAGACAGTCTTTGCTATCAAAGGTAAATCCCCACTTGGAAAAATGGGACACCAGACAAATCAACAAAAGGGAACATCACATATTTAAAACAGAAAACCATTTCACATCCTAGTGGATTTGCCATCTGTAGTAGTGTGCAGAATTTTTATCTTTTTCTTTATGTGTACACTGATGTCTTATACATTTAATTGGACACATGTAAACAGAAAAGCAGTGTGACTCATGTCACTGTACATACCTGAACAACAGTCTGCGTTTTGCTGTCCATGTCCAGGACAGCATTTGCGCTCTCACTGTCAACTTGAAAAAAGTTTAGTTTGATGATGATGGGCAATAATGTGTCTTTCACACATTTCTGCAAGAAAAAAAAGAAGAGTCATCTGCATGTTGTTGAAGCGAAGAATTTTGGTAATGAAGTTAAATAATGAGTCTTTTACATTTTAAATGTATCTTTTACAAGATACATTTCTGATAATGTGACAGATAAAGGTGTTGCTACATGGGCAGGTGAAAGATTTAAGCATTTTTTATTTTTATGTTATAACAAGCATGTAAGTTTGAATGGAAATCATCAGAAAATGTTCTTGTCTTTGAAGACACAATTGAACACAGTTAGGAAGAATCTATAGCAGGGGTCTTCAACTTTTTTTACATTAAGAAAGAGAGACGGAGCAGGTACCCCCGACTACATATTGTATTAAATTGAGTTGAATATTAAAATGGGCCTACAATACCGTGTAGGGTTGCCTAAAGCCTTTGGACTTACCTTTTTTATGGTGCATTCAATACTAAGCTATTAAAATAATAATTATTGACATGATAACATGATGTATAAAATATATATATATATATATATATATATACACCATGTTTTAATGTAAACAGACATGTCGCACAGTGAATCCTTAAAGCCTAACTGTATCTGTGGATTGCTAATAATATTTTGGACTCATGTTTGTATATTTCCATACATATTAACTTTTGAAACAAATAAATAAAGATTAAGCAATGACTTGGGGCCCCCCTGCAGTAACTGAGGACCCCCTAAAGGTCCGGACACCCTGTTGAAGATCTCTGATCTATACCATACAGATCGCTTAGAACACATGCCACATTTTGGGTAATGGCCCATAACTGTTACATTATTTTAACCGATAAAAGTGAATCAATATACTTGGCATGCTGTGTAAAACTTTCTTGGCTTTAAAGTGGGTTGTGTGTGTTAATAGGGGTATAAAGACATGGATAATATTTATAGATGCAAAGATGGTACGATAGCCTCTCATAGTTAAAGAGTATATGACAATTAATGAATGAATATCCATACTGGCATGTAGATGGAGAAGTTGAAGCAGGTGTCTGCATCCCTCAGCTCGTAGGTTGAGGTGATATTCCTTGCTTTCTTGTCGGTTTGACTGAAGAAACCTCGATACATTTGTCTATTGGGATCCACATTGAGTGTGTACGAGATGTTCAGTCCTAGGTCCATTGCCGCTGCAAAGCCATACAGCAGGATTCAAATAACTCATTGATACGGTGTGTAGTATCCACAGCTGTTAATAATTAACATTGTTGGGCTAGGTCCGTACCTGCTTTGCCCTTTGTTTTTTCGACCATTTCAAAGCAGGCTTGTAAGGTAACCATTGGTAAATGTGCATCAGTGTTATCAAGGCAGTCAATTGTTTCAGTGCTTAACTCCTTAGGTTGAAAAGAGAGACGTGACTTGACATTAAAAACGGGCCTGGACCTGAAAGACATTCATCAAAATGGAAAAAAAAATAATTGATGATTAGACTTTGCACAGAACCTTTCTATAGGACGATTATATACTAATGCATGAACCCCAGTCTGAGATTTTTTATTTTAGTAGCTTATACAGGACATTCTCCTTCACTCGGACAATAATAACAGTCCTTACACCTGATTGGTTGAAAACACTGCTTAATAGGCTGTTACTGGTCCTTTTGATGGCAGCTATTCAGGAAACATTACATTTCACCCAACCTTTATTATGGAATCACTTTGTGAAACATTTGAGAAAAAAATGTGTTATGCCTTTGTTTATTATCACATTTGTGTTCTAGTTTCTGTAACATCTAGTTTATGTTTTCTTGAGTGTCAGAAGTCGGTGAGTTGCTTCATGTAGACACTTATCATCAGTGTTGGGAAAGTTCACTTTCTACAAGAACTAGTTCAAAGTTCAGTTCACAAATTTTAAAATGAACTAGTTCATAGTTCTTTTTTTCCATATGTTGCCGCGAGCTACTATTTTTCAAAATTATTGCCACAGCCCATATAGAACCACAGACGGCAATTATTTTATCAGTTTTAACACTGAAACTATTCGTCAGATTTCATCTTCATATCCAATCAGTTCAACGTGCCGTTTCAGGTTTTCTGTGGATGGGACTGAAGTGCGGATTTTCTTTTTGAAAGCCAGCCGGCAAAGTTTGCCCAGAAATGTAAGATTTTTCCCATCCTCACCGACCTTGTCATAAAACTGGTTTAAATGATCATACGACCCCTCCATGCTGCTGTCGCCTCCATGCTGCTTTTTGTTTTGATGACGCATGCGGCGGTGAGACACTGTTGGCTGGTGTTGCCAGATTGGGTGTTTTTTCCGCTACATATTAAGGCCTGTTTACGGTGTGTTTTAGCCGGGTTTTGGCCTGGAAGTCTCTATAGAAATCTGGCACCCTATTGGATGAAGTCAGGCAATGTGTTCCACTCTTTTGTTGTGAAGACTGAGCATTGAGATGAAATCTGGCTTTTAGAGGCGAGTAGTTAGCACTTGTACATACTTAACAACATACAGTACATAACGTACACAGTATCCATACCTTAAGACAACAGCAGTGCCCTGTGAGCCAACCACAATATCTGGGAGTCCGTCCTGCCCAAGATCAATGTCCCCAGCAATGGCCTGTCCAAAGAATCTCAGCCCAGACATTATTTCCTGTCCCATGATTCTCTGGAATAACAGAGATTGCACATTTGAAACCGTGTATGATTTGCACACATATTTGAATGTGCTCATTATAGAGGAAGTGTTGTCAAATGCAGCATGTTTAGTTATTTTGGTAGATTTCCAGGTTAAACTAAATATCAAAATCATTGGAAAATACCCTGATGGTAATATTATCCTCTACGAAATAACAATAACAAGCCATGATTGCAAGCTAATTTAAGTCTGATCTATTATTATTATTTATTACATTTATATAGCGCTTTATCATAGACACTCAAAGCGCATTTGGGGGGAGGTGGGGAGGGGACTGTTCTCTAACACCACTAACGTGTAGCACCCACCCGGGTGATGCACGGCAGCAATACAACGCCTTACGGCGCCAGACGCCAGAACGCTCACCACACATCAGCTAGTTAGGGAGGGGGAGGGGAACATATTTTTAGTGGTGGGGGAAACCGGAGAAGCCACATGCAGACACGGGGAGAACATGCAAACTCCAAACAGAAAGGCCTGGATTTGAACCCAGAACCTTCTTGCTGTGAGGCCACAGCACTAACCACTGGGCCACCGTGCTGCCCAAACAAACATATTTGTCAAACATATTTTTTGTTTAACATTAAAATGTATTTCACGTCACATTTTACATCCTTAGACAGACAGTAGAGATGAAACGCCTGCTCCCAGCATAGTGACCACTCACCCAATATGTGTCTGTTTTCTTCATGGGACCACTTTCTCTCATTCCCCCAAAAATACAACAAAACTAGAACAAGATATGTGTCAGGTTTTCTCTGTCTTACCTGGCTGAAAGTGCTGCGTATCCCTCTGTGTCTGTCACCAAGGTAGATGTAGACCGCCCCCCTGTTATCATCCTGAAGGGGGGCTCCAACAGCAAAGTCTCGGAGCCCATCCCCATTCAGATCTGCAAGACTTGATATGGTGGTGCCAAATCTCCCCATGGATGGTGCACTCACGTTCAGTTTACTTTCCAGTTTCAACTGTGGGAAAGAAGAACATACGTTCATAGAGTAAAAAAATGAATTCATGAATTAGCTCCCAGTAACCTCACTTAAACTCCAACACTGTTTCTGAGTCTTTATCTAAGCCCACCTCATCAGTCAGTGTGTAGATGTATATCTGGCCTTCTTTCTTCTCCTGAGGCTGGTAAAACAGTGGAGCTCCTACCAGCAGGAAATCAGTGTTACCGTCTGAGTTGACATCTACTGAGCACAACTCTGCACCAAAGTAGGAACCGATCTGAAAAGCAAAGTTTATATCATTTAACCCTCCTGTTTTCCTCGAGTCAAATTTGAACCATTTTCAAAAAGTTTCTATATAAAAATAAATTGGGTTTTCTTTCAACCAAATTGTCAAAAAAAATAACGTGTATGGTTCCATAAAACCATTACTCTTCACAGGTAGAATAAATGATCAGTTCACTACTCTCAATGGGTTTGGGTGCGTTATTCAATTTTATAGCATTGGAGAAATGTTGATAAAAAAAACGTTGAAAAAAGTGACAAAAATGTCAGAAAACGCTTCAAAAACGTGGGGAAAAAAACTCAAAAGTGCAGAAGAAATTGACAAAAACATTGGAAAAGTGTCAAAGAAAGAACGTTGAAAAAAAAAGTTTTCATTTAAAATTTTGACCTAGAAAAACAAAAAGTTGCATGGTGGACGGGAAGATATCACAAGGGTTAAGTTAAAAAGTGACAACAAATTTTGAAAAGCCTACATGTATACAAGTAAGTGAGTGTAAATGTGTATTGTGCTTCGAACAACTTGTTTCATTTACTCATTTTCTCACAGTTTTTCTAAAAGCAAAACTCGGAGCCAGTGAAAGGAAGTGCTCTAGTTTCCTCTCTGTACCCGCAGAAATAATGTGCCTTCGCACATAAAAGTGACAACAGGGAACTACGTGCGGAAAACAGCAATTGTGCTACAAGCTGGTGCAATGCATCTCTCCTTGTTCTTATACAAGGTTAATGTTTAATTGTGCATTCAACCTGTTTAAATACAATTACATAACATTACATACAGCATTTGACATCTTTAAATGCATTTTATCAATGGTTAGCATGGTTTCTTTGAGGTAAAACTACAGTCATGGCCAAGGAGCCTCTTCCAAGAAGCATGTTAATTTAGTTTTCTGAGTCACTTTGCAAAGTCACAACTATAGTATTTTTACAGGACATGTTAATGTTAGGGTTTCCTGGGTTTTACTGAGCAACGTTCTCTCAAAGGTTAAAAACAAACCTGCCTCTTGGATGTAAATTCATGAGAAATGACCTAAAAAGGATAGACACTGAGAATATTGGTGGTATAAAAAAAGGCAATGGCAGATTGAAGTTTAAATATGCTAAACACAGCACCAATAAAGCAAAAAATAAATAAAATATTCTTGTTTTTGAATATGTATGATAAATTAGATTACCTTACCCTGTTGTCCCCAGGTCAAATTTCACCCGTTTTCAAAATAGTTTTTATTTCAGAAATATCGGTTTCTTTCAACCAAGTTTCCCACAAATAACATGGATGGTTCCATACAGCGTTTGTAGCAAGTCCAATGAAGGATCAGATCATTTTAATAATTTTTGGGGTGTTTTATTCAATTTTATATCTTTTGAAAACATTTTTTAATGGTTTCAAAACAGTATCCTGACTAAACTTTGACATATACCAGTCTGTGATCCACTCAACATACTCTGCTCTTAACTATTAGTCACAATTCATTCATTCATAATTTTGGCTTTTTTAAAACTAAATGAGGTAGAATTCGATACAAATGAGGTTTGTTGATCAAGAATTGCAAAAAGAAGTGTAAAACTAAACAAGTTGGGGTTAGTGGTGTATATAGCTTACTGGTGGTACTAAAGAAAAAGCATTGGAAAAAAGTCACAAAAACAGTTTTTAAAAAGCGACAAATAAAGTGTTAATTTTCACTAATTTCATTAAAAAAAACTTTCTTAAGACCGTAACCAACCTGTGTCCCATTTATTCTTTGGGTTGTGGTCCAGTTTGTGCCATCATGTGTGAAAAGTACGACCTGTCCTGTGTGCTCAAATCTCGGTGCACCCGTGAAATATAAAGAAGCATTATTCTTCTCTCCAACAGCAATTGAGTACCCTGCAGTGTCAGGCACATAGGATATAATATGTTACAAGTTCACTCGCGTCAAAGAGGTTACAATAGTATAGGAGTTAAAATGCAGTGAAACATGATTTCAGTTTCTAAAATGATTTTCTTTTTTAAGAAACCTAATGCTTTGTGTCTTAGTAAAAAGGGTTGCAGATATACATTCACTCAGTTTATGATCCCATCCTATCTGTTTGCTACATTTACAATATAGCAAGAGTTCTCTTTCTTCTGTGAGTATGAGGGAAGGTAGGGGGGGTCTTGTGCAGAGGTGGGTAGAGTAGCCACAAATTGTACTCAAGTAAAAGTACTGTTACTTCAGAATAATATGACTCAAGTAAAAGTAAAAAGTAGTCATCCAAATAATTACTTGAGTAAGAGTAAAAAAGTACTTGGTGAAAAAACTACTCAAGTACTGAGTGACTGTTGTGTAACGTCTGATTTATTTTTTAACATAAGCATTCAATCAGACGGACAAAAATACTAATAATAATAACTAATAATCATCTTTAGGCAAATTATAGTTCATCCAATCAATTAAATAAATTAAAATTAATTAATTAATTACAAAATAGCTTAAATTAAAATAATCCAGGTAAATTCAAGTACTTAAAAATAAAATCAATAAAATAATACATAAAAAATAAATAAGCACAAGCAACACAAATTTCCAAACCTTTATACTTTTTTTACCAGTCTCTACATGCAGAACTAGAACAAGGTAATGTAGCTGCTGTTTGACACTTTTACTACGGTAAACATGCTTTCAATATGAGACCAGAGGCCTGTACTACGAAGCAAGATTTGGGGTTAATGAGGTAACTTCAGGTTCAACCCAGGGTTTTCTGTATTACATATCGGCTGTTTCTCGGCTTCAGCGGTTTGAATTATGTTTTTTATTTTTTTTATTTGCTTGGTTGCAACTGAAATAAAAGGCTAAAGCAACGGCAGTTTATGGAAAGCACAAGTGTAATTATGGTCAGATCTTGTGCCTGACTGATGAGAAAGTGATATTGATAAGAGTAGTGCGCATCTACAGTGTCGGCTATTTTTCTTTTGCCAGCTGTCCTCCTGTTTTAGGAAGCAGCGATAGTATTGCGTTTTGTAAAACCGAGTCTGTGTTCTTCATATTTTTGTAGAATTATAGTTTGCTCTTCTTATGTAAAATATGTGGCTATTGCTCATGTTGTTCAAACATCACCTCTTGTATGTGAACACGCGCCGCTGGATTGGGAAACCCTGGGTTGATTGAACTAGTTGATAACCACCGTCATGACACAGCTTTTAGCGTTTATCGAATGATTATTGAACGTATTCGGATGAGATAATGTATGCTTATGATAAATGTATGTTTACTGTATGTTCATTGTGTGTTTATGTGCGATGCGTCGCCATTTTTGTTTTCTTGACTGCCCAAGACGAATTTCTCCTATAGGAGACAATAAGGCGTATCTCATCTTATCTTAATAAATATTTGAGATTGGAAACTGATAGAGGTCATTTATTGAGGCATATGTTTTTCGCCAAGCATCACCTACAATAAAAATAAAAACATCTCAAGCCAAAAATCATTATTTTTTAATAAAAAAGCAGATCATATGAAAAAAAAAAGACATAGCTTTTTTTTATTACCCATGTAGGAGTCCATTGGCATGTCAGGATCTTCAATTTGTGTTTCTTTTTGTTCATGACGTTCTTGGAGAGAACCACGCCAGCTGTTTGATCCCACTGAACCCAGAATCAAGGTATCCTGGGGACAGAAATGTTCAGGTCTAGTCAGTAGTAGCAGTAGTTATGTTGGAAGCAGATCAACTGCAAAAGACAAAATCTTTGAACAGACATCTAAAAATCAAGATCAGAAACAGAGATCAAATAAGCAGAAACCATTTTGTCGCCATTGTAAAATAAAATGTAAATATTAAATGCATTAGTCTGTTGACATCCAATTGTTAACCCTTTAATGGCCCCACCCAGAAAAAACAGGAGTCCTCTGTCAACAAGCTTGCAAGCATTTTGTCAATTAAAGTAAAAGAATGTTTAGTTACACACACTATTTATGGATAGTATCATTGTTTAATTGCCTGCTTAAAAAGTAAAACATTTTACAGCAAACATTTTTATTTCAAGACAAATAAATGGGAATATTATAACATAAAAATCTGCATGACATCTGCATTTGAACATTCATGTGCAAGCACAACCATTGCATGGTTAAGAGCTATGCAATGTATTCACACACTCACACTCAATCTCCACATAGTAGTAGTTTTTATTGCTACCCTTTTCCAATAAATAAGTTCTACTGTTGCATTTCAGGGATAGTAGCTGCTCAAGGTTCGTTGCCAATACATGTGTGATTTCATATGAAAAATCTGGGACCTGTATTATCAGAACTCACTTGTGTTACTATGAGTATTTTTTGTTTAGTTTTCTATTTTTTTTAATTTATTTTTTGTTTTTTTGTTTTTGATATGTATAAGGGGCCATCTGGGACATTATTCACTATTAGCATTTCAGTTATGTGTGTGTGTGAGGTTTAAGTATAGTATGTGAGAATATACCTTTTCACCAGTGTGTATTAAAGCATCTTAGTAGAGTGTGTGAAAGCATTTCACATGTATGTGTGTGAGGTAATTGTGAATAATGTCCGAGATGGCCACTCATACTGGGCTTTCTGAAGGTGGTTATTGTATTTGTTTGGCAGTTGAGTTCAAATATTAACAATATTTGCGCAGCATCGCTTACTGCACCTTTAAAATGACTTAATTCATATTTTATGAAACTGTTGTTACACATATTTCTGTCTAGAGATACTGTTTATCTGTACCTGTATGTATGAATGTTAGCAAGCACTGTGATGGTTGAATAGTTATGGATAAAACCGATTTTGAATGTGTCCAGATTTTGTCTTTTTGACTGTACTCACTTTGTAGAAGACAGCACTGAATCCACTCTGAGACATTTCATTAGTCATTTCTCCTGCCCGAGCCACTTTGGAGCCTTAAATATAAAGACATTAGCAGTTAATGTTGCTATGGCAGATGTACAGCAAGAAAATAACATTGATTTTTGTAACATTATCGTGCAAAGAAGTGAAAAACCATTTCAACATCACCTTCCATTGTAAAGATCTTTTTTTGAAAGTTTTCCAGTATTCCCGTGAGTCCGTCATAGTTCTCAATTTTGAAGGCATATTTTTCTGTTGGTTCTGAAGCAATGCCCCTAAATTTATCCAAGTTTGCCAGTTTCCCTCCTACCTGAAACCAGAATGTTGCTTGAAATTATATTCCTTGGTACAGTCTCAGAATCCGATGTCAGCAAGATAAAGATTACAGTTTGTACAATCTTTGACTCAAAACTGAAATCAGTTCCTGTTCATTCTTCTCATGCTGGTAAAAATACATAAACTATTGTTTATGTATGAGTGTGTATCATATGCATAGCAATGAACAAAACAATTGGTTCCTGAGGTGTACAACATGTTACTATTTTAGCTAAATAAATATATTTATCAAGGAGAAAGAATAATGAAACATGGTATATCACAACACAGCTTACCCCAATGACAAAGCGAATAATGTTGTTGTCATCATATCTTTTGATAGTCTTCTGATAGTCTGAATCACTGGGATCTCCATCTGTGATTAGTACCAGAACTTTAGTTGCATCAGCAGAGGCACCTGCTTTTTGGTTCTCAAAGATTTCTTCACTGAGAAAAAATGTTAAAGTATTAAAAAAGGCTTAATCTATAATTGAACACGTAGGCCTATTACTTAAACAAATAAGATACACATTATCTTTTAGTTGTACTACTACTACTATACTATAGTAAGTTCTTGCATGTTTTTCCCCTGCTGTAATTCTAACATCATTCAGTTGTTAGAGTTTGAGAACTGTTTGTGTAATGTAACTGAACTTACAACACAAATTTGAGGGCTCCGTGTGTGTTGGTGAGAGTCCTCATATGGCGTTCGTTCCTAAGTTTTTCGAGATAGCTCCCCTTTTGATATTCATTGAAGTCAAAAACTTTCTTGTAATTTGTGGAGAACTGAACTGCTGCAAACTGAAAAACACAGACAATTCAAATCAGTATTTGACATTATGGGTATATAATTTAACAAAAAAATGTTACCAACACTTGTGTTGCAGTAGCACAGTGACCTTGATTGATGAGTTCTTAAGGTTGTTGATAATATCCACTATGAAATCTTTGTTTTTGTTGAACTCTGCTTCGGTCATACTCCCTGATCCATCAAATAGAAAGACAAGGTCCACTGTCTTTTTTTCACATTCTGAAGGAAATCACAGATTTAAACTTTGTAAAGAATGTTTAGTCAGGACTAAAACTTTGAGAATAATATTTTACCTCAGAAAGGACAATATGGTATAATCACAGAGTGGGAAAAGTTTACACTCTCTAAATGTCTGTTACCTTGGAAAGCCGGACTGAAAGAGGAAATTGGCTCAAGATGATCTGTGATGTTGTAGCACACGCTGTTCATATAGGAGTTCCCATAACATTCATGGACTAGACTTGGACTGCAAACCTAGATCATAACATATGATGGGGGAAAAAAAGGCATTCATCATATTGGTTTGTTTTGCTCAGAATTTGAGAAAGTGTATTTCATTGATCTTTGTCATTGTCTTACAGTGAACTGGGAGCGTTTGGAGTCCTCAGCTATTGACAGGCCAAAGTGCTTAACTGGTATTTTTGTGTCTGTTGGAGAAAAGAGCGACAGTGGCATTTGATTATTCCTCTAAAAAATACATTAAGCTTTTTAACTATATTACAAAGTGTTCCCATTTAACATTTCATATTTCTACATGGTTTGGAACTGTACTTTTTCTGTTTTTAATTGTGTGATTCATTCATGTAACATTGACTTAAAGGGTTTTTTCAACCTGGACCCTATTTTCCTATGTTTTTGTGTCTTAAGTGACTGATGGGAACAACAATCTTTGACATTGGTCAAGTAATAAGCAAGATAGCTGTAGTCGGTAGCAGCGCGGCTTGTATTTAAGTTCACAGAAGTGCTTGTTTTGCCACTGACTCAGATTAGTATTCTAAGTGTCTGACAAAATTATGGAAAGGATTTCTAAGAAGGTCGACCTGTTTTTTCTTAAATATAAAAACATCTGCGAAAATGCGTTCGCTAAAGCCACCAGACTCCATGTAAATAAACAGTAATTTTAGCATTGTAAATTGCACTTCATTCAAAGTCAACAGAAACAAAATAAAACTATGAAAGCCGTTTTGGGTCGTCTTTCCAATTTTCCAACAATCACAACTCTAGTTTTGGTTGAAATGAACACATAGTTTACCGATTTACATGTGAAAATATGTTGGCTTATACACGCTAAAAGCATCGCTATTTTAAATGGAGTCTGGTGGGTTTAGTGCTAGCGACCACAGAGCTGTTTTTGGCTAAACAGAAAAGTCTTAAAGATGTTTTAAAAAGGTCTATCTCTGTAGGGATCCTTTCCATAATGTTGTCAGACACTTAAAATAATAATCTGAACCTTTCAGTGGCAAAAAAAGCACTTTTAGTGGACCACATTAACAATGCACATTTGCCCCATAGGGTTACATTGCAGCCCGGTCTGTGACTGCCGGTTACAGCTTTCACGCTTAATACTGGACCAATTTCAAAGATTGTTGTTCCTATCAGTCACTTGCACACAAATACATGGGAAAATAGGGTCCAGTTTAAAAAAACAAAAAACAAAACGAAATTACCCTTTAAAAAACATGTTTATATACCTTCAGGGTTGAAGCACTTGGTGGTTTGGATTTGGTCCGGTTTGCATATTCCCCCAGATCCATTTAGCTGCAACGGTGCAGTAACGATTATTCTGTGGATGACGTCAACCATTTTAGTGGCCAGGCAGGCTGACATGAGCAGCACAGTTTTAAACTGAAGGAAAACATACTAGGCCCTTTCTTGCACCCGGCGCTGCGTGGCGCAAAGCCCGACGCAAGTGTCTTTGCTATTTTAAGACCGTCCAGTGCCCATGTTGTTTAAATAGCAAATGCACCTGCGCCCATGTTTGCGCCCATGGGCGTGTTGGGATCCGTTCCAGAAAGCAGGTTTAGTGAAAAGTCTGAGTTTGTTAACCCTGAGATGAGGGAAACTCTGGGGTTTTCTGTTTCAGAAAGAGAGGGAACTTAACCTCAGGGTCAGTTACTATGTTAACTGAGCCTGTGAACCTAACCTGGTCGGAAGCAGGTTTTCTTCAAGAAACCTCGAGTTGAACTGCTTTCTTGCTTTTTTAACGAAATGCATGTTCAAACCATAGACAGCAGGACCAAACTCGTTGTTTTTGCGCATGAGTATTTCCGCCGACCTGTTTGTTTGTGATTGTTACCAGGGTTCAAAATTAGCACCATCTATCAGCCAAATGCTGGTAAAATATGTAAGTGGCTAGTAGATTTGCTTTACTCACTAGCCAAAAAAACAATGGTAATCTATTGCGTGGCTGGTAAAATTTTAAAATGCGCTAACCATTTGGCTGGTGGACGAAAACGTTAATTTTGAACCCTGGTTGTTACCATGGTGAACCTCCTTCCTGAAACGGGCCCCATGGCCCTATTTCAGGTAGAAGATTTAACAAACTGAGTGTAACCCTGATGCAGCGGTTGCTGCTGCAACAGAGTGAGAATTGGTGTGAGAGAAAATAGCTGCTCGAGTCAATGCGTAAGCATTAACAGTGTATTAATTTCATATTTAATCACAGTTAACTTATAACTTAAAATAATATTACGGGTGAAAAAGGAATTGTATTACACCTATAATTTAATTTGGGTGCAATCCTGCGGGAGAAAAAGTAAACTATAGGCTATTAATCCCATTCTGAGGCTGCAGCACCATGATCATTAACAGAACTATAATTTATAATCATTTATTTCTTTTTAATGGCTCTCACTGGTTTGTGTCCAGGGAACACTACAAAAAACGCTTCAGAGCAAGTCACACTTTTCTGACAGCTCTGCATACAGTGGCTTTACTATTACAGTATGATCCGCTACACTGTTATAAAGAAAACTGCCGTTCGCAAAAAACGTAATGCGACAAAGAATCTGCTGGGATGTTAAAGCATGTCCACAATGGGTGACGTTAGTGATATGAGGACGGATAAGGTATCTACATATCTAAGGGACTGTGAAAAATGTGGAAATGAAAATAGATTAGTCGGGACTCAATATCATCTCCCGACGTAAACTCTCTGTGAAGTAATACAGATTTTTCATCAACGGGATCGTCGACAAAAGGACATGACATGTTTGAGAACATAACGTTTTATAATCTCCCTAACAATACGTTTTTTTATACATGGGTTTCTCGGCAACGTCATCACTGCTTGCGCACGCAACCGGAGGGCAGAAAGAAGACGTGTTTTGTGCATAGACAGTATATAATGGACCAATAGACCCCGTTGCTCTGGACGGAGACCAGTGAAGGCTATTAGAAGCGCTTTTCCGGTGATCTCTTGCTTTACTGCGCAGCCTCCAACTGACAGAGACAACGTAAATGTGACGTGAGCAACGTGTCTGAAAGTTGTAAGTCTTCTGGTAGCTGTGCCAAGAAAAATCTCAATCATTTCCAATCTTACAGAGACGGAGAGTGTAGGTATATGTAAGGAGAAACATAAGCACAGGCTAATTATTGCTAACTAACATGCTAGTTAACATTAGTAATTAAACCTAAACAGCTAATGGAAGTCCAAACTGCCTGCGAGCTTCTCCTGTACTATACGGTAATTCCTCTAATATGCGACAGTAAGTCACTTGGTTATGACACAATCGTTAGCCTATTTTTACAAAAACGTCTGCTACGGAGCCATAACGTGAGGTACAAGGTAATGGAGCCTTTTATACATTGTCGTGTTTCTTTAGAAATAAACAACGGACAAATAGAGTCTTTAAACGCTTCAGATGTAAAGTTATTCGCAGTCAAGTGACGTAAAAAAAAAAATGACGGTCAGTGTAATGCTAACAAGAGGTGATCGCTTTGTAGCAACAAAATGGCGCCATCGGAGGTTCGCGTTCTGAAGCGAAGCTTACCCCCCTCTATCCGCTGAGAGGTAATTACTACGTCACTTCCGGAGTCTTTAGCTGATGTCATTTAGCAACAGAAGGTGCTATACACATAAAACCAGCTGTTATAGAAAGCTCTGGACCTCAGCTATCATGTAGATATGGTCACCAAAGTTTATCCACCGTAAGCACTGTCAAATATGGTAATAAGCTATTTTCACCTATTTAACGATTCTATTTTTAAAATCTGATGACACCAGTGTGTTCCCCATCCCAGAAAAACCCCAGGGTGTATCCAAAATTCTACACTTCCAACTTCTACTTATGAGAAATATACCAATATATTTAAAAACTACAACCCCCACTATAGACACGTCCCAGAATCTGTTACAAAGCTTGAGCACTTGTAGTTCTTCCGGGGTGGGTGGGAGGACGTATTCGGCTCCTCTTTCTGCTGTCTGCCGTGAGTGGGCTTCATTCCGTTTCAGATTGATGTCGCCCGCCGGCCGGCCGAGCACACAATACATGAGACAAATACATTAAACTGTATTTTATTATTGATGCTATCTTTATTGTTTAACTCCTGAAATACAACGTTAGAAAAAAAAAAATATTACGAATATTATGTATTTGTATCTTTTCTATCCTCCCAGCGGTAATTACGACGTCACTTCCGGAGTCTTCAGCTGATTTCTTTTAAACGTTATTACGATGCATAACTTACTGGAACAAAACTGAGCAACGTTTTGTTGCTGGTGACAAAACTACTGATTATATATATGTATTAAATGGCTTGCTTATATTCTAATGTAGAATGCGGTCTGTTATTTTCTTGATAATGGACCGTTGCTAAGTATAACACACCGTTGCCATGCATAGCAGAGCGTTGCCATGGACGCAGTTCTGTTCCCTCCGGAGGAGAGCTATCAATAAATCCGCTAGAAGAAGATTGGCGTCGGGGTCCTGATCACCCCGTCGTTGTTGTATTCGCTATAACAACGCTCTACATTATCCCTTACGTACATTGAAGCGATACTGGCGTTATAGACCCGCCAAGGTCCAAACGCCCATGTTACGCCCAAAACACACCTATGAATTAATGAACACACTATGCACCCAGCGCATGGGCCCTTTTTTCCGCCGTAAAAATAGCAAAAGTAGATTTGGACACCCCCTAAACACACTTGCGTCATGCGCTTCATGTCGTGCACTTAGATTGTTAAAATAGGTTGCTATTGTAAGCAGGGAGTTAGAATGATCTTTAAGATGCATCAGAAAGATTACTGGCAGGATGCAACATTATTCAAGGTGATAAACCACAAAGTGTTGCTGCTTTTCACAGAAGCTTGAGATAAAGTAAACCGGAATTATCTTCCAATGACACATTAATTGCGAAAGGTAACCATGCATGGCTGACCAATTTAACTTTTAACAATTTTGACAAGTACAGTAACAATTAATATCAACTGCACCGCCAAGCTGCAAATGAAAACTCACCCTTTGTTTGTGCCATTCATGAACTGAAGCACTTTGTATCCAAAGAAATCATTTTGTTCACTAGTATAGACATCAGGAGTTGTCACATCAATGTTGAAAGCCAAAGATACCGGGATGGCTGCAATATGTGAAAAAAAGAACACATTTAAGTTTTGTAAGCCTTAATCTAAATAGTTAGCACCTAATTATATATATTACTAATAAATAATCAAAATTTGAGAAAAAAATAACATTACTGTTTTAGAAATAATGTCATGTTTTAAAGATGGGTTAATAATCTAGCACTACCAGGCATTAATCACTACAGTTGTTTTTCATGAACACTGTAAAACTTTTCACCATAGATTTACAGTAATATAATGGCAGCAGCTTCAACTACTGTCTATTTATAGTATGCATACTGTTTTTAAAGTTGAAGGCATTTTACTGTAAATAGACATAGTTTATTACTGTATTATTTTAATTTACAGTAATATACTGGCTGCAGTGTAATTCCTGCCTTTTTCTTTATTTTCCCCAAGATGCATTGGTATTAACAGTAAATACCTGTAATCTGTAACATGCGCACATAGTGCTGTAATATTATTATTTTCTTCCAGAATGCATTGCTATTTACAGTATGATCCTGTATAACATTAAAACGGTAAGATACTGTGAGATTTTAGCTGTAAATTAACATCAAAGGTTTACAGATTAAAGCAGCTAGAAGGATTTTTTATGAAACCGTCTCAATTGATAATAGTGCTTATATGACTTACATAAGCAAACAAAACCATGAGCAAGATGATTGGCTTTTTCTCTATAGTTATTCTTAATGCCTCTCCCCGGGTCTGATTCACTCAGACAAAATGATTCACGGCACACACACTGGAATTTTCTCAGGCAAGTTTCCCAGTAAATAATTTGTATGTTAGCCAGTTAAAAAGAATATATATATATTATATTAATATATATTTTGTGGTTGTGGCTGATACTAAGCCAGACAAAGAGAAAAAGAAAAGAACTGACTGAAGAACAAAAAAAAACTGTGAAGACCCTATTGAAACGGAAGGAATTATTTTTAAATGTTATTCTTCTGTGTTAAATGTGCATTTTAGCAGCTAAAGAGCCACATATTTCCCCCAAGAGTTGGTAAAGACCATAACAGAAATACATTTGCTACGTATCTGGTGTATGTATCAACAAGTTTTCCATAAAAACACTTATATGGTGATGTTTTCTCAATGTTATGCTGCCCCTAAAGGGCCAAAAATCTGTTCATGGTGACAAAAAAGTTGCAGTGTGTTCAGTTCTCTCTGTGTATTTTTTACAACATATTGTCAGGATTTAGAGAGACAGTTCACCTAAATCTCCCAAACAATTCCCCTTTAATACTAGTTGTATTGATAGTTTGTTTTGTTGTGCTGAAGTTTTGTAATATTCACCCTTGATTTTTTTTCCGCCACCCTACTACAGTTGAGGCAAATTAAAGTGTGTGCTGCTCAGAGAAATTAAAAACGGACACTTTTTGAAAAAATCAAAAGCAATTTGTTTCATTAAAAAAAAAAAACTGGTTCCTCTAAATAATCCCCAGACTTCTCAGTTTCTATTGCCACCGTTTCTTCTGTAAAAAGTATTTCTAGTTAAAACTGTTGGATTAAATGTTGTAATGAAACCTGAAACTGCATAAATAATTCACATTGCGCCTAGAATGAATTCGTGGTCTACCCTGTCTCACCATAGATTTCCTGGGCGTTTGCACACAGCACAGTTTCTTTACATGAAACTGAGGGTTGAAATTTAAAAGATAGATTATAATAAATACATCATGATCAAATCTGTATGGTGAACACTCAAGTAAAAAAAACATGTAATAGGGTTTTACAACTTTACAAAAAATGCAGTTATTGTTTCCCCTAAAAAATGAGCTCACACATCATCAAACATTTTGTAAGGGAAACTTTCACATATTTCCCCACACACATAAAGCATTCCTATGTTTCCTTTTTTAGATGAATATTCTCTCATAAATAACTCTACATGTAGCAAAAATATTAGCTCTTACCAACAGCCACCATTAAGGTGAGCAGGAAGATGCAACGCTGCCCATGCATCTTTCCCATCACTCTCCTCTCAGCGAACAGTGCTGCTGGTGTTTTTCGAAATGTGACTGTGCAATACTTCCTGTGTGCGTTTTAAATGAGGGTGTTTCCGTAACAGGTGGTTATGACACTTCTGCTCTCACTGCAATTCTCTCAGAAGAATGCAACTTTGCCCTCATGCTTAATCTTTTCTTAGGTTATTCGTAAAACCTTCATTTTGCCCTTTTATAGAAAATACTTTGGTTTAGGGAGAAAAAGTTTGCTGTCTCTAACCTCTAACAACTGAAGTTATTGTTACCACAGGCATCTCAGTGTAACTCAAACATACGAGCAAACACTCATAGCTGCAGACGTTTTTGTGGTTAGACAGTCTACTGGGTCAACAAAAAGAGGTTATGCTAAACAAGGGAGGAAGATATAGACACCCAAATGTTATGCACATTCAAGCTTATTGGTGGCAGGATTCAATTCACTGGGACATTTTCCCTTACATTTCTTTATTGTTTGTTCGTACCATATTTAACGTTAACATTAGCCTGGACCACATTTTGGGTAACCCCCACAACATGTATACACCATAATAAGAAAGATTTACTGAGAACAAGAATTGTATTGCTGTGACTGCTCCACTGTACTTGTTGTGCCTTGAAACAGTAGTTAGTAAAGTGAGAAACTTGTGACCAGTGCGCTCTGATAATTATACCTTCTCATAAATGTGGTGAAACTGGTTTATTCCAGTAGTGGAATAAGTATTGAGATCTTTAAGTTAAGTAAAAGTAGCAGTACCTCAGTGTAAAAATACTCCATTACAAGTAAAATTCCTGCTTTCAGGTTTATACTTGAGTAAAAGTACAAAGTATTAAGTAAGTAAAACTACCCTTACACAGGATTGGCCCATTCATCACTGAAATATTACTGATGCATTATCGTGTGAGCAGCATTTTAATGTTGTCATGGTGGAGCTAATTTGAACCTTTTTATATACTGGGTAATATAACTAGTGTGCATGCGCGGAGCTTGCGGGGGGGGGGGCAGGGGGAGCACTGCCCCCCCTGGTAGCTGAAACGGGTAATTGCATTATTTCAAAAATTTGTGGAATAATTACTTCTGACATAACCAGATATTTTATAAATACTTTAAAAACACAAAACAACTAAATGGGGATAAGTAATGCATCTGATTTCATATACTGCTTTAGTAAAAATATTTTTTCAGGGCACTGCCTCTCACCTGAGACCATTGTCGACGCATATGCAGGACGCAAAAAACAATAATTTGTTGCACTAGTCGGGACATCTTACCGTGCCAACGTTACAATAAAGGTTGCCTAAATGCCATGTATATAAATTTGCTGTCAGCTTACTAATTGAATGCGCGTTTTGTGTAGATTTGGACTTTGATACGTTTTATTCCACTTTGTTTAAACTGCGAAGTTCACCTCGTTCACCTGTTTGGAGCTGACTGGTGAATGTGACGCGCGTATAGGCCTTGCTGGATACACCGTGACTCTGATTGTGAATCTACTGATCGCTGTGGATGACTTGTTTTCATGTCATTGGATTACGGCAAAATACTGATCTTTTTTCTTAACGTGTCTTAACGTTTTATGGTGCGATTGCGCTTGGTTTCTGGGTTTGGAGAGGCATCTCAACAGACTGGAGGTCCAACACTGATTGTTCACTGTTAACCTACATGTTAGTTGAATTTAAGTGTCGGGGCATTCTGCCACCGTCTGTCTATTGTGCTCCAACACAGCCGTGCCCACGGGCGTCAGTTTGGTTTGAAATGTGCTGGGGACAGAGACTCATTCGGAGGTACATTTCCAGAAGTGATGAGTACAATGACGCATACGTTTTTTTCTCTTTCGCGCAGGTCAGGTTTAATGTACGTAAACAATGACCAATGATTACCAAATTTCTCTCTAATATTGCTCCTCATACTGTAACCACGGAAAACTGTAAAAAAATAGAACCCAAAGTCCAATTATTATGGACGTTATCTGACATTTAGCGTTTCTGCTTCACATTTTCAGCAGGGCAGCGGAGCAGCTGTTGGTTGACTCCCAACGGTTCTCATGGACATGAAAAAGCTTAATGTGGTTTAATATACCTAAACAACGATCAATCATCACCACATTTCTGGTTATATTTTTTTGACAGTTTTCAGTGGTTATGAGGAGCAATGAGAGAAATTTGGTAATCATTGTTTAGGTACAAGCTTTTTCCTCGCCATAGCCTGTCAAGTTCTTTTGACAGGCATAAGTGTTCATTTCAAGATATGGCCATGATACATTTGGTGATCGTTGTTGAGGTACATTAAACCACGTTAAGCTTTTTCACGTTAAGCAGAACAGGCAGCGTTGTGAACAGAGAAGCGTGCAGCCTGCGCAGCAGCAGAGCGGCTGTGTCTGTGCCTGCCCTGTCGCTCAAGAATTCTATGCGTTATGGACTTCTTTTTTTAACTAAATTAAGCTTGAGGTTTTAAATTGTTACAATGTAAATTCAAATCTGCTTAAAAAAATTTATTAAAGTTTATTTAGCATGTTTGTTTTTGTCCATATGTGATCGTGCTGTGTTCCCCAGGTCTCAGTTGCTAAAATGAGTTTTTTTTTTTTTTTTTTTGCCCCCTGGCTCGAATGTCAAACTCCGCCTATGCTAGTGTGTGGTTAATTAGAATAATGCAGCTGTAAAATGACGTCCGAAATGACCAAAACTCCCATTCTTGTGAACACGATATCTCAGGACCCCCTGGAGGGAATCACTTCACATCTGGCACATCTGCATGTACAGCAGTACACAAAAAAACAGCAAACTTTCCCTTAAGTTACCAGCTAACGCTAGCGGTAGCTAGTTAGCTTGGTTTTAGTGAAAACACACAGTGAGAGGGTCAAAGTTTAAAGGGCAACTATTCTTCATACACTTCTATAGAAGCTGACTTCTTTTTACAACCAGTGGAGTTGCCCCCTACTGGAAATTAGATAGAATGCAGGTTTAAGGAACTTCCGCATTGGCTTCACTTTTTTAGGAAAGGAACCTTTGTCCATTATTTTTTATAGCCCATGGCTACAACACAGATACATTCTAGGATAGGAGGAAAATAACGCTCTGGGTTGTTTGCATTTCTCTAAACCAATCACAATCGTCTTGGGCGGCGCTAAGTTGAGAAGAAAAATATCAATTGTCCTTTTATTCTGTATGTCTGCAATATTTCTGCTGATTCGTTTTTTCAGAATTTGTTTTTCAGTAACTATACGAAATTGTCATTGGGCCTACATGGCTCTGGCCGAGAAGCAAGGACAGTCTTGTTTCCTTTTTTCATTTCTGCTTTTATTCTATCACCTGACTGATGACACAGTGAGAAAACGGGATGTCACTTACTTCTCAATCTTTAGAAACAGTGGAACATTGTAATTGCAGTACAATAAAGTAGTGTTTTTAGTACACGCTAAAAATCTCCTCTGTTCATCAGAACAAAATCTCACATAATTTTCTCATTCAATAAGCACTCTATACCTGTGTCTGATAGATAGATAAATAGATAGATATATAGATAGATACAGTAGATATTAATTTTCCCGTGGGCGAAATTTGTTTTCACAGTCTGTTTTATGCACATGGCAATATACATAGACTAATACATCAACATATGACATAAAGACAGCTATAGAGACACAAAGATCATCATTCTTCGAGGCTTGAGTGAACAACAGGCTTTTGAACCTTGAGAGAAAAGTCCACCACTGGGCAGCCCTGTGTTATGCAGCCCAGAGAAATGATGTCTACATGTGGAGAGAGATACATAGCTAAGTTCTCTAGAGCCACTCCTCCACTGGCCTCGATCAGTAGTGATGGGAACTCCTCCTTCAGTGCATTAGCTGCAACATGGAGCTCCTATAGTGAGAGACAGGGAGGAGGGGGTGTATTAGTTCATGTATTTAAGTGAGTGAGTGGAAACCTGGCATTAAAAATTATTCTTTACCTGAGGTTGAAAGTTGTCCAGCATAACAATGTCTGCTCCAGCGGCAGCCGCCTCTCTGCCCTCCTCTGCAGAGCGGCACTCCACCTCAATCTTACTGCTGAAGCCACACACTGACCGGGCAGCTTTCACAGCCTAGGGAACAAACAGGTTTTCTTCCATGTTCCAATACCATTTTTTTCTTCCTTATACCTATTCCAATACCTAAACTTGCTAATTGGCTGATATATACCAAGTACCAACCCAATACCAGTGCGTAAAAAAAAAAAGATTAGGGCTGTCTCGACTAAAGAAATTCTCTGTTGACTAACACTCATATGATATATACAGTGGGGGAAATAAGTATTTGACCCCTTGCTGATTTTGCAGGTTTGCCCACTTACAAAGAATGCAAAAATCTACAATTTTAATCATATGTACATTCTAACAGTGAAAGACAGGATCCCAAAGAAAATTCCAGAAAATCACATCATATGAATTTATTAAAATTGATAACCATCTGATGAGGAAAAACAAGTATTTGACCCCCTGGACAAACAGCATGTTAATATTTTGTAGAAAAGCCATTATTGGCCAGCACAGATGTCAAACGGTTTTTATAGTTGGTGACAAGGTTTGTGCACATTTCGGCAGGGATGTTGGCCCACTCCTCCCTGCAGACAGCCTCCAAATCATTCAGGTTCCGAGGTTGTCGCCTGGCAACTCGAATTTTAAGCTCCCTCCAAAGATTTTCAATCGGATTCAGGTCTGGAGACTGGCTAGGCCACTCCAGAACCTTGATGTGCTTCTTCTTCAGCCACTCTTTTGTTGCTTTGGCGGTGTGCTTAGGGTCGTTGTCGTGCTGAAATCCTCGACCCATCTTCAGCTCTCTCACTGAGGGAAGGAGATGTCGGTCCAGAATTCCACGATACATGGCCCCGTCCATCCTCCCCTCAATACGATGGAGTTGTCCCGTCCCCTTGGCTGAAAAGCACCCCCAAAGCATGATGTTGCCACCACCGTGCTTGACGGTGGGGATGGTGTTCTTTGGGTTGTACTCGGTGTTCTTTGCCCTCCAAACACGACGAGTTGAGTTGAGGCCAAAAAGTTCTATTTTGGTCTCATCTGACCACATCACCTTCTTCCAGGCCTCTTCTGAGTCGTCCAGGTGGTGAATGGCGAACTTCATGCGGGCCTGTACATGTTTCTTCTTGAGCAGGGGGACCTTGCGTGCGCTGCAGGATTTCAATCCATGACGGCGTAGTGTGTTACCAACCGTTTCTTTTTGTAACTGTGGTCCCAGCTGCCTTCAGTTGATTCATCAGTTCCCCCTTGTGGTTTTGGGATGATTCCTCACCGTTCGCATGATCAGGGACACCTCACGAGGCAAGATCTTGTGTGGAGGCCCAGACCGAGGAGGTTGGCGGTGGTGTGGTGCTTCTTCCATTTCCTGATAACTGCACCGACAGTTGATCTTTTCTCTCCAAGTTGCTTTCCGATTCTCTTGTAGCCCATCCCAGCCTTGTGCAGATCAACAATCTTGTCCCTGATGTCCGTAGAAAGCTCTTTGGTCTTGCCCATGGTGGTGATCTTGGATGCTGGTTGTTTGGGTGTTGACAAGTGTCTTTTATACAGGTAACGAGGTGAGGCAGGTGTATTTGATGTAGACAATTGGTTTGGATTGGGGCTGTGTCTTAAAGAAAGACTAACTGGCTTGTAGGAGCCAGAATACTTGCTGTTTGTCCAGGGGGTCAAATACTTGTTTTTCCTCATCAGATGGTTA
This sequence comes from Perca flavescens, assembly GCF_004354835.1. Taxonomy (NCBI): domain Eukaryota; kingdom Metazoa; phylum Chordata; class Actinopteri; order Perciformes; family Percidae; genus Perca; species Perca flavescens. The sequence goes on along the minus strand of NC_041332.1, from coordinate 35,511,194 downwards.
TCAATTTTAATAAATTCATATGATGAGATTTTCTGGAATTTTCTTTGGGATTCTGTCTTTCACTGTTAGAATGTACATATGATTAAAATTGTAGATTTTTGCATTCTTTGTAAGTGGGCAAACCTGCAAAATCAGCAAGGGGTCAAATACTTATTTCCCCCACTGTATATACAAAGATATCAAAACAAATAAGTCCATAAATGAAGTTGTGTGTAATAAAGTGAAAAGACACAGGGAAAAAGTATTGAACACACTTGCTGAAATTTATTTAATACTTAGTAGAAAAGCCTTTGTTGGTAATGACGGCTTCAAGATGCCTACTGTATGAAGAAACTAGTCACACACATGTGATTTTTGCCCATTCTTCCACACAAACTGTCTTCAAATCTTGAAGGTTCCGGGGCATCTTCTATGAACTCTGATCTTCAGTTCTTTCCAGAGGTTTTTAATTGGATTCAAGGCGGCTGATTGACTGGGCCATTCTAACAGCTGGATTTTCTTTCTCTGAAACCAGTTGAGAGTTTCCTTGGCTGTGTGTTTGGGATCCTTGTCTTGCTGAAATGTCCACCCTTGTTTCATCTTCAGCATCCTAGTGGATGGCAGCAGATTCTTATCAAGAATGTCACGGTACATTTCTCCATTCATCCTTCCTATATGATATCTGCCAGTGCCAGATGCTGAAAAACAGCCCCACACCATGATGTTCCCACCTCCAAACTTCACTGTTGGTATGGTGTTTTTAGGGTGAAGTGCAGTGCCATTTCTCCTCCAAACATGGTGTATGCTATGACAGCCAAAGAGTTCAATTTTGGTCTCATCTGATCAGATTATATTCTCCCAGTATGTCATTGGCTTGTCCAGATGTTGTGCAGCAAACTTTAAGCAAGCTTCCACATACCTTTTCTTGAGCAGTGGTGTGTTGCGTGGTGTGTGTGCATAGAGGCCATGGCGGTTGAGTGCATTACTAATTGTTTTCTTTGAAACAACTGTACCTGCTTCTTCCAGGTCTTTCTGAAGCTCTCTGCGAGTGGTCATTGGTTCTTCGACAACTCTTCTAAGTCTTCTATGGACTCCTCTGTCAGAAATCTTGCGAGGAGGGAGATCGACAAACTGCATGGCTGCTAGAAGCTAGAGCTCTCCGCCCCATCTCCGTATTGTTGTTGAAAACCAGGTCTATTCTTTTTTATTCTGCCCCAATCCTTTGATTTCTCACCACAGTAACTTAGCGGAATGCCTACAGGAGCGAAAAAGCAGACCCCGCTGCAGTTGGCTGAACTGGAAGATAGATCGAGAAGAAATAACATCTGAGTCATTGGGCTGAAAGAGGGTAGTGAAAAAGACAACCCAATTGGATTTTTGCAAAAACAGTTGCCAAAGTGGATTCCAGCCTTACAGAACAGGGCTACCATCGAAATTGACAGAGCACACAGAATCTACGGCAAGGGGACAGCAACACGCACGCTGATTCTCAGGTGTCTAAGATATCAGGACTGCCAAGCAATTATTCAAGGGACGAGGAAAGTACAACAGGAAGGTCTGATTTGTGATTCCAACCCAACGCTGCGCTTTAAGCCTGACTACAGCGCTCTCACTGTCCAACGGCACCAGGGATTTATAGGAGTGCAGAATGGGCGGACCCGAGGACTGTGGATTGGCGTATCTGGAAAACTGTGCAAGTTTAACCGAGGACTCTGCATGTAAGTTTAGCAAACTGACATTGGAGGGATGTTTGATGAGGCTGAAAGCATGACGAACATGGACTGCTTACTTTACACAGCCTAAGAACACGATAAACACTTATCTTATAATCTATATTACTACTCTTACTTTCCCACATATGGCGCTTTTCCATTACATGGTACCTACTCGCCTCGCCTCGACTCTACTCACCTTTTTTGGTTTTCCATTACGAAAAAAAGTACCTGGTACCTGCTAATGGGTACTTTTTTTAGTACCTCCTCAGTCGAGGTTCCAAGCGAGCTGAGGCGAGCCGAGAAGGTGACGTGAGTATCATGGGAAAACAGTCTCAAGACTCACCCAATCATTAAATGGCTTGTTTATTTTCCTGTGAGAGGATTAGTGTCCAGGATTTATGCTAAATTGATGCAAGTATCCGTAGGAGAACTCCCAATAGTAAATAAATGGGAGCAAGAGCTGAACTTGGAGGGGAACGTAATTAATTGGGAGACAGTTTGGGACAACATTTCCCACTGTTCCAAGAACCCAAATCACCAGCAGATCCACTTCAACATATGCCATAGGACATATTGGACACCTCAGAAGAGATACGTCTCTAAAGGTATTCTTACTGCCTATTACACATTCTGTCAACCTGAACAAACTTTCCTGCACATGGTCTGGGAGTGTGAACAGGTGCATGAGTTCTGGAATAAAACAACATCAATAATATCTGATGTGATAGGATGTCGAATTCTTACTGACCTGATTGTTTTGTTACTTAATGACGACTCTAAATTACACCTGTTTTCCTGCCAAAACCTCCAATTGGTTTTTGTTCTGGATTTAGTTTGGTTCCAAACCATACCGACTTCGATGGTGAGCCTGTCCCAGTGAGTGATATTCCACAGAAGGAACGTTGGACGCAGTGTGGCCAGCTGTGCGGCCAGCTGTGTCGGATTCTCTTCTGCGGAGTGACTGAACTGATTCGTATCCAGATCTCGGATATTGGATTCCATGGATTCCAGATAAGGAAATTTGAAGATTTTTGGTTTACTACCTGGGTAGAGTGACTTTCTATTTTGCCAAGGACTATTTATTTTGTTTTCCTGATTTTTTTAAATGAAAGAGCTCTATTTTATTTTGGGGTATTTTCTAATGTAAGGTGTGTTTCACTGTGATTGTGTAATAAACCTGTCAGCTGTTCTGTTTAAAAAAGGTAAAGTCTCCCTGTGAGTCTTGTCAATTACTGCTCAGAGAGGGTGGTTGTTCTTGTTCAAGTGTGTTTGTCTGTTCTGTTATACAGAAAAATAAATTAAAAATTGATCTTAAAAAAAAAGAAATCTTGCGAGGAGCACCTGGTCGTGGCCGGTTAATGGTGAAATGATGTTCTTTCCTCCAACAGTGCTCACTGGAACTTTCAGAAGTTTAGATATTTATCTGTAACCAGTGCTATCTGTATGTTTTTCTACAATAAGTTTGCGAAGGTCTTGGGACAGCTCTTTGCTTTTACTCATCATGAAATGCTTCTTGAGTGACACTTTGGTAATGAGAAACCTTTTTATAGGTCATCAATTAGGACTAATCCAGTTGATATTACTATGTACTAATAGGGGACAGGATTGCTTTCTAAATACTGACAGATTTCAGCTGGTTTATTAGCTTCCCATGCCTTTTTACACCCCTTTTTCTTCATGTGTTCAATATTTATTCCTATTATTATTCCACTTTATTACACATAACTTTTGTCATGGACATACATGTTTTGATTTCTTTGTATGTGTGGATTACTTGGGTTGTTACGGACATCTGGTGAACATTTCATTCCAATAGCCCCATCGGAAATATATTTACTGGGAAAAAATTATACTTATTTTCCCCGCTGTGTATATATATATATATATATATATATATATATACATATAAAATAAAACTGTTAATACATATATATATATATATATTAACAGTTTTATTTTACTAACCCTGTATGGACAGAAACCAAACTTCATGAAAAAAAAGTAGATTGCGACACATAACCCACAAGATTATTCATGACATAAATACACTTTAAAGAGGAAGACTACTACAGTAGTATTTCGTTAAAAGTTTAATGTTAGACTCTCCGACTGACAGTATTTATTATTTTGATAGATTGGTTTGATCAAAATAATATTTACTTGCAACATGTCATTATTTTATGAAGGCATACCAGTATTAATGTTTTTACTGTGTGACGCTAGTTACTTTATGCTGGCTGTGTACATTTGAGCACCTTGAATATATTGTTTTTTTTATTGTACAAACAAATATAATCCGAATTTGTGAACCCTACAATTGCACAGCTTTTAAAAGAAGGGAATTGAAATGACATACTGTACATTCAGAGAGATGGTCTTCAAAGTCAAATATTTTAAACATATGCATCTAGTTTTAGTTACATTTGAAAATCTATAGAATATAGATATAGAAGTAAAGAAAGGGTTTCATTTTAGGAGCAACTGAATATACAGAGAATTTATCCTCTTCTGAATACAATTTTTAGATTTTAGATCCACATTTGACCACTAAATGTGAGCAACTTGAATGTAGTTTTTACTAGCCATGCTAGTGGCATGGCTTTAGGTATGGCACTGTCTGATGTCTTTGGGTCAGTGAGTGGGATGGATTTTAATGTAGGTACAGACTTTCATGGTCCCCAGAGGATGAAACCAATGACTTTGGTCTTGACAGCACCATTAGTTCAAAAGTTTCAGTTTGTCCAGAACTTTCAAATGACATCCCCATAAACCTTAGCTTCATGCTAATTGCCAAATCTTAGCATGCTAACATGCTAAACTAAGATGGTGAACATGCATAATGTTATATCTGCTAAACAACAGCATGTTAGCATGTTGACATTAGCATTAACCTCAAACCAACACTTTTCCTAGTAGGCTACAGCCTCAAAAAACTGCTAGCAGAGCTGTTGACTCTTTTGAACATCCATTTAGATTTGTGAACTCTAAAACTACTAAACCAAGTTTTTGAAATTGCACTTTAAAGGTGGGGAATTGAAACATTGCATTCATTTAAATAGGTCATTTTAAAAGTAAAATATTGAAATGCTATAAAAAGAGTGGCATTTATATCTACCTAATGTGTTCAGTAAATGTTGCATTTATGTATTTTGTTTTTTAAATTCAAAATAAAAATAATTATGGCCTTTTTTGTTTTCTCTTTAACACTGCTTAAACGTCTTAACTTGGAGAGGTTAGTGGTGTTGTAGCCTTTTAACTGGACCTTTAACTGGACCTGTGGTGCAGCTGCCTACCTGTGTGATACTTCCTGAAGCCCAGACATGGTTGTCCTTCAGCATCACCATTCCACTCAGGTCTTGCCTGTGCATGGACACACCGCCAACCAGCATTGCGTACTTTTCCACCAGACGGAAGCCTGGGGTGGTCTTGCGTGTGCCAGCCACTTCGCCATGCCATCCTCCTGTTGTTGCCATTGCCTGGAGCTGAGAACAGCGGGTGGCGATCCCCGAGGCTCGGGCCAGGCAGTTAAGAGCCGGCCTTTCCCCGAGGAGGAGGCACCTTGCTGGGCCTCTCACCACAGCAGTCAGTGTGATGGCATCTGGGCCTGTGGAGGTGAGATAAAGACATTAGTGTATTTTAGAGAGTTTAGAGAGTTCAGACAGTTTAGAGAGTTCCAAAAGACGTGTCAAACTCAAGGCCCCTCTCAGGTTTTGATCCGGCCTGCATATCAATTTAAGTTCACAATAAATGTAATCTAGTTGTGTGCCAAACCCAAGAAGACAGGAAAGTGTTTTTCAAACTGCAATTACTTTTTTTTTGTAGAGCTTTATGTCAACAAAAATCACGTCAAAAATGGTAGAGAAAGTGACAAAAATGACCAAAAAAAAAAATAATAGAGTCAAATATATTTCACTATTCTTAATAAAAGCATGTCAATAAACTATACTTTTTAGTCAACACACTGGTGCAATTCCCACAATGCAACTCAGCAGCAGGGGCAATATGCAAGTGTGATTTAGTGTTAGTACTGTAGTGATAGTATATATGTCTGTGCTTGGGCGGCGAACAAACTAATTTTCACCTCTAGGGTTTATAAACTTCTCTAATGTGATATACTGTATTGGTGCTTTGAAAGACAGTGCGTAATGCCCACCAATCTCAGCTCCCTCCTGGTAAATCCAGTCCACGGTGCAGCCGACCTCAGTGAACACTGCTGTGAAAAAGGGGCTCCCTGCCAGGACGCTGTGTGGTGTTTTACACAGCAACCTCGCCTCAACCTCCAGTGAGCCCACACACATTCCTGCCAGGTCAAAGTTTGGTGTGTCCTCTGCCAGCCACTCCCGTGCCAGCCGAGTCAGAGTGTGAGGTGGGATGGAGTGTGCTGCTTTATGTGAGGGCGGAGACATTCTGTAACCTGGTGATGGAGGAAACGTGTATCAGCGGAAACTGAAATCAGATAATGAAGTGAAATGACTCAAACTGCTTTCTGGTCTCACAATAACAGTGTGATTCAGAAATCAGGTCTGAGGTACCCCTATAGCTCTGTCAGAATGAATTAACTCACGTTGAGTACCCCTCCATTGATTCCCAATTACTTAAACAGCTATTTTGTATATATTTGTTTCTGTATTTATTGTTTATTCTTATTAATGTTTAAAATGTTTGTTTGTGTATGTCTGCACCTTTCACCCAGGCAAATTCCACATAGGGTGAATTAACTAATTAACTGTGGCAATTAACTCCATTCTGATTATGATGTATGTTCCAAATGTATAACACTATTTATTATATAAAAGTGTGTGTATTGTTCATTTTTTCATACAATTGAATAGTCCATATTAAGGTTGGTTTGGTCAGCAATAGTACTGCTATATTTGGAGTGAAGCTGAGTGTTTCGACCATACTTTTTGCTAACTTTATTATCAGTTACTCATTTACTTTTACCTATTTATTTCTAGAATTTGTTCATTATTTTCAGCTGTTCAAACTTCTGTGCTCGCTTGCAAGTTTTCTCTTACATAAATAATATATATAGAATTTGAAAGTGTGATAATAGAAATGCATCTCTCCTCTCACTCTGTTTCCAGAAGAGAATTATCACCAAAGCAGATCTTACACTGTGACAGATTTCCTGTCTGAGTGGCAGCTACAAAACCAGCAAGGGGGTTTGTTATCATAAAGTTATTAAGTTGTTGTTATTATTAAACCTCATAAGCATGATTAAAAAAAGAACAGAAGCCACAAAAAGAGAATTTAAAGACATATCTATGTATGGAGACTACATTCAACAGATCAGTTTCTCAGCAACCCGTCCACCAAATTCCGCTTTTATGTAAAACTATTTTTTCTGTCTATCTATAAATTGCAGGAACGTCTGTCCGTCTGTCTGTCTGTCTGTATGTCTGTCTGTCTATCTGTCTGTCTGTCTGTCTATGTGTTATTTGCATATCTCTCGAACCGTTAGTCCGATGGTTTTCAAACTTGACAGGTGTCTTGCTACGGGCACGAGTAAGAGCAGTGCCAAGTTTGACGTTTGGATTAGAAATGCAAAAGATATCGTTAAATCAGTGGCGATTTCTTTAAGAATGCAAGGGAAGCTCAGCTTCCCCTAAAATGTCTAAAATTTAAATGGTCAAATATGTACTATTGTGTTAACATTTTATTGACTAAAATGCGTTAGAATACGTTCATCTCGAAGATGAGTTGGTTCAGAACTGGCTGACTCGATTTCCTTCTCATACATTCCCGTAGCGTCTCAGTGCCTTTCCCCGTTGAAGCCTAGCGTCCGTTGACTTCAATGGGGCTGCTTTGAGCAGTTTTTTTCAGTGCTTCAAGGTAGATGGTCATTGGATAAATGCTGCGATTATGTCCCGCCCACGGACGCACAGCGTCTCTGGGGGTCAATGGAGCAGTGGGCTGGCCTGGACTCTGGGCTTCTGCGTGATGATTGGAGGGTCTGTCGAAGGACTGTATCTCCTTTTGATTGACAGCGATTTTGTACTATAAAAAGTCGCCGAAGCTGTTCAACTTCAGAGCTCAGCTCAGTCCCATCGCGGATTTTACAAGTCTAGTTGAAAGACGAACTGCTGCAACCTGTTTCTTGGTATTTGCCTGGCGAAATTGCTAGCCAATTTTCATCATACATTTCATACAATTATACACCACATTCCTTGTTTCAGTTTAACCTAATTCCCACATTTCCTCCTTCGAGTTTAATATTGTTTTGTTAGATGTTTGTTCATTCATTCATACAGTAGGCTAGGCTAGTGTTGTAGGGGTGAACTAGCCAGCTAGCAAACTGCACACGATGGCAGACAATGCTAATATTGTGATTTTGGCGAAGCCATTTGAAAGACTTCCTTATGAGGAGAAACTTAGAATTAAACAGCAGGGTTAGATCAACACTTGAGATTGATTTAGTGAAAAAGACAGGGCAAAGTAACAGGTCTGTTATATATATATATATATATATATATATATATATATATATATATATATATATATACATATATATATATATATTATAATATTAACATAAATAAATGGACAATTTGTATGATGTCAGAGTTGAACTGGGCAGACACATCAGTATTCATCAGAGTAACCCCGGGTCGGGTTAATTAAGTCTACTGCTAACTAACAACACTAATAACATTACCGTCGCCAAAATACCCCCGCGAATCAAATCCCCTACTTCACCGTTAACCATCAAGCCACTAAACCTGTATGGAAATGAACACGTCCTCTGCTGAAGTGTTAAATTCGTTAACAATCATACGCCACACAACGTCTCTCTCTCGCGCACACACGGTCCAGTTCTGGTGGTTGATGAACACAGATAGGTGCTGATTAGCTCTCATAACAGGCCAGGTGGGTAGGAGGCTAATGTCTGATTACTCCACATTTTCATTGTGATATTTTGTGATTAAATTCTGAATCTGCAATGTTCTCTGTTAGGTATATATAGTAGTACAATGTCTTCCTCTGATGTAGAAGTAGCCTACGCTGTGAGTCAGTAGTAGGGTATACAGTGGAGTTGCATATTAAGTGGTTTGGGGTCCTTCTGTAAGTAATTTTGGGGTACAATTTGGTTTTGAAGAATTCTACAAGCAGCAATACCACAGGCCAAGCAATTGGCCCGTTCCAAACAGGAACATTTTCAACGGGCACTGCACTAATTAAAGGAAAAACCTAAATAATACAGGGCACAAGTGCTCACATAGTGCTCACTGAATGTTTTTTTTGAATATGAAAATGATGTGAATCCTATGCTGTGGCCTTCACAGTCACCAGTCAAGCCAACTGAACACCCATGGGAGATTTTGCAGCTCTCCACCACCATCATCAAAACACCAAACGAGGGGAAATCTTTAGGAAGAATGCTGTTCATCCCTCCAGTAGAGTTTCAGAGACTTGTACAATCTATGACGAGGAGCATTTAAGCTTTTCTGGAGGCTTGTGGTGAACCAACACACCACCAGGACACTTTATGTTGGTGTTCCCTTTAATTTCCCTTTAATTTGTCGTGCATATGTGCTGCATATCAACTGTACATGCTTCACTTTGATCATTGTTTTCAGTTTAATCTACATTTTAAAAAAGGGTGAACGTGTCTGCTTCCACTGAAGAAGTTAGTGCTGTATCATAAGCTGCAACAATGTAGACAACTAGTATACAAGGATTTATTACAACCAGTGGGGGGGATTGTAACTACATTTACTCAAGTGCTGTACTTAAGTACAAATTTGAGGTACTTGTACTTGACTTAAGTATTTCCTTTTCATGCCACTTTCTACTTCTATTCCGCTACTTTTCAGAGAGAAATATTGTACTTTTTACTCCACTACATTAACCTGAGAGTTTTAGTTACTATTTACTTTACAAATTTGCACACAAAACACATGTAGTTCATAAAAATGATGTTTTATTATAAACTAAACTACCCAACAATTTACAGGCCTACAACTCCAGCTAAAATGATTAGACCATTAAACAAAGAACTGTTTGGATTGTTTCCAGTTTCTAAAATGGGAGGAGTTTTTTGCAGTGATTACTTTTACTTTTGATACTTTAAGAACATTTACCTAATGATAATTGCATAATTTCACTTAAGTAACATTTTCAATGTTACACAATTTTTACTGTGTGGTATTAGTACTTTTACTTAAGTAGAAGATCTGAATACTTCCACCACTGATTACAACCACAGTATATTCTGTCACACTTGGACAAGTTTATAGTTGCCTAGTCCCAGATTGGAACAGCACAAATGAATGCGAATTACTTACAATGGCTCTTCATTTTTTGTTGGTCCCAGACTGTAGAGTTGTAGAGTTGTAGTGCTGAGCACACAGAGCCACAGGAAAAATGTGATATGGAATTTGACCCTGTGTCCATGTTGGAATGTTTGTTAGCGTTCTAGGTTTAACATTGATTGCTTAAACAAGGCTGATTCACAGGCCAGAATGCATATTTGGATAAATGAATTTAGGTAAATACAAGATTTTGAGTCAATGCTTACCATACACTAGAAGACTCTGAAAAGACTTTGAAAAGAGGAAGTCAGACACTTTCTCACATCTAAAGACAATCATCTCACATCTAAAGACAATCTGTCATAATCTCACAGAGTTTTTAGTTACAGACTAATAAGACTTGAAACTTAAAAACTACCAAGACTTGAAACTTAAAAACTTAAAACAAAAGTTTTATGACCACCTTACACCAAACAATTGAAACAATGGGAGCGTGTCCAACTCTAGCAAGACTCCTGTGATTTCATTCCAATATTGGAAATTTGTCTGCAACAGTGGAATCGCTTGAAAAGTTGTTTGGTGTAAAGTCAGCATAAGCGACATACATGCATAACCTGCTGTAGGCATGCTAACCCACAGGCTGTGCATAACAACTACAATATGCAACTCTTTTGCATTTGGACATTGTGAAAAATCATCTTCAGCATTTGCATACAAGCCTATTCCTGCCTGTTTCCTAAAACAGGCTCTACGCCAGTCATCAGGTCATTTTGGGTCTCTCTCTTGCTCTCAATGTGTGTCCCAGTGTTGTGTTGGCCAGCATCAGTGTGCTGACTATGCATAGGGAAGTTATTGCAGCACCAACCACAGTGAAACGCAATAAAATCAACTCAGCGTGCAGCAGACAAGATAGACTGCTTCTTTTTAAACACCTGGTGACTATGAGTCTCAGCCTCAGGCTAGCAGCCGTTGTAGACAGAGCAGTGCTAGATGAAGACATACCCAGTGAAGTAGGAGGACTCGCACCTCACTTACTGCCTTAAGGCAAAAGCTTTCATATTTCTCAAAAGAACCACAATGACAGGAAGTGTAGTACTAACTGTAGGCTATGTGCAGCATTCGGACACCGCACACACTGTGTACAAAACTTAAACTTATTCCACCAACTCTGCTCTGGTTGCATAGCCGACAACACGTCTGCTTCCTCTTTCTTCATCTCTCTTCTACCCACTTTCCACACACACGCCCTGAGCTCTCTTAAAGGAGCTGCAGAACCATTTTACAACAAATGCCTTATCACGCTGATGTGACCGAGCCCGACCCGAACCCAACCATAATTTCTAAATATCTGTCCGAACCCGGCCCGGCCCGTTGGGTACCATTGGGTTCCGTCGGACTCGGGTCGGGTATCCATGCCTTACTACCAAGAGGCTCGGTCTGTCCCAGGTTTCTTCCTGAGAGGGAGTTTTTCCTCGCCACTGTTGCAATGAATGCTTGCTCTTGGGGGAATTACTGGAATTGTTGGGTAAATTATAGAGTGTGGTCTAGACCAAGGGTCTTCAACGTTTTTTAAGCCAAGGACCCCTTAACTGAGAGAGAGACGGAGCAGGGACCCCCTACTGCATATAATGTATACAATAAAGTTGCATATTAAACTGGGTCTACAATAACTTGTAGGGCGACCTAAAGCCTTTACATACCTTTTGGCTATCTTAGTGACTACCTTACCTGTAGGCCAGTTAGCCTATCATCAGTGTATTTGTTTCACAAATAGGCTCATTTATATTTGCTAATAATATTTATGATTCATGTTAAGACATTTTAATTATTTAAAAAACACACACAAAAAAAATTAACAATAGTTTGGCAGCCCCCCTGCAGTAACTCTGAGGAACCCCTAGGGGTACCGGACCCCCTTTCGAAGATCTCTGGTCTAGACCTACTCTATCTGTAAAGTGTCTTGAGATAACTCTTGTTATGAATTGATAATATAAATAAAATTGAATTGAATTGAATTACAAACAAAACAAAAAGTACAAGAAGACAGAAAAAAAAGCTCTACAGTTTCCACAATTGTAATACTTTTTTTATTATCCAACGTTCTAAGTGACTTAAGTAGAGATTTAAATTCTATGAGAAAAGGTGCAAAATTAGGAGATGAGTTAGAAAATTTCTGCTTGTGAATATAGAATTTTGCATACAGAATAACGAAATTAATTAGATACTCAAGAGCACCATTACCTGAATTATTGTAAAAACAGATGAAATCTTTAAGGTTAAAGGAGTAGATAAAGTTGGTGGGTTCAAAAAAGTAAGACTCCAAATCTGTCCAAAATCTTTTGGAAATTTCACAATAAAAAAAAGGTGAGATACTGTTTCAATGTTCTGTTTACAAAATGTAGGCTACAGGAAAAGTAAATATCGGTAAATCTAGCAACAAAGTGATTAGTAGGGTATATGTTATGTAAAATGTTGAGGGGAACTTCCTACTTATACGGTAAAAGCCAAGCCTTTCTCCAATTTATGTTCTCAATTTTTGATCTTGACACAAAATTGCCCCTTGTATTCTTTCTCTGAAAAATTCGTCGAATATGCTCATTGTGACACTTTATGTGCGTTCTTCAATTCCATCCAGGCTGCGATAAAACGTGTGGTTAATAATTTAGGTTAAATAATTTTTTATAACTAAACCATTTGGGATTGCACAAGTTAAATAATTAAATTCTCTGAAAGGAATTGGAAAACTGTGTACATTCATAAACTGTTCATAGGATAGCATATCACCAGATTCATCGAAAAGATTAAGAATGTGATTTAAATCTCTTTGGAACCAATTAGGAAAAAAAATAAGGATTTGTTCCTAATGAGTAGGGTGAATTCAGGTAGATTGGGACATCAGGTTGAGTGGGACACTTAAGCTTTTGGGTACTGTAAAGGGTTAATTTTGTAAGCCAATCACAACAATTGTTACTGTGTTGTAGCTGAATGTCTATTGGATATGAAATAAAGGTTGTGATTAGTGTGACATCACGGATGTGGTGCCGTTGTTATTTTTCAAATTGCTTGACTCCTGGGACCTCACGGTAAGCCACCCGGCAAGTGTAAATCTATTTTAGAATAATAAGGTTGTTGTCACTTATGATGTAACAATAAAACGTTTGCTTTTACATGCATTTATACTGTCTGTGTATTAGAGATTAATAACAATGAGCATCTAACTGTATAAAATATTTGGGAAAATTAGATTCACATAGAAATCGCTGTAGATTTAGCAGCACAGTACTGTAAAAACCTACAGTACAATACCATATTTCTTCATTACAGTAAAATACTTCATTTTATGTTGCATTGTGGGTAATTTTGATGAAGCGGGAATATTTTACAGTGAATTTTAGGCTTGCTGTAACCATAGACAGTATATAGTAACCTGGCTGTAATATGCCATGGCAATAATACAGCATTGCTGTAAAAAACAACTCCTGATGTCAGTTACTCAGACAGAACATCAACTGGCCCCAGATACTGAAGGAGAAGCCTTGCTAGCGGAGGATGTTTGGAAGTGTTGGTAAGTTTGATTTATTTTATGTATTTAATGCTAACTTTTATCATGTTTCATGATTATACGCTCAAGTGTAGCTAACGTTACCACAACATTGTTCTTTTTTATAGTGTGGGGTGCACTGGGCATCCTAACGTTGCGATATCCTCACACAGTCATTTTCTAGCTAAACTTGTGACTTTAGTGTGGATAGCAAGTGGCTATCCTCTGAACATATTGTTTTTTTTTCTCTGTACAAAATACCGTTAAATATAGTTAACGTTACGTTAACATTACTCTAGCTAGCTAGTAAGTACGGGTTCTGCCCATTACTTTCCAGACTCCGTTAACATATTGCTCAATTTAAAAGATCTGGGTTGAAAAACAGCTGGTTTCTCGTTATTTTGTTTTGTGGTTCAAACGAAAAAACAAACTATCAAAACGTACACGGACCTGAGATGATAAAGCTAGCTAACGTTATTGTTTGAAGTCCCGAAACAACGCCAGTTAGCATGTCCGTACGGAGCTTTTACAACTTATTATTTCATTAAATTAGAGTTCTGCTTCGTGAAACATGATGCCGATTTTATCAGAATAACTTAGTGAATTACGAAAAGTCTGTTTGATTAGTTAATTTACAGAAATGACTGACAACGAGGCAAATAAAATCTTCAACTCGTTCACTGTCTGAGGCAAACGTCCATTAATCTATCATTAAATTAAACAGAGCCGAGCTTTACCGGTAAACATCTACTCCTTCTAAAAGATCATTTATGTTTTCTTACGAGTCATAAACATTCACTAACTCTTTCGGCAATCATGATTTAACATAATTTGGTTTTAACTTTAACTCCATGTAAAGTGATTAATGATGTTTCCCAGGTAAGATTAATGTTCGTCTGCTTAACGTCGCAGTTTACACATTTTTATTACTACTGTTTTATTAAATCGGGGTTTTACAGAGTCAAACATGATCGCCGAATTTAACGTTGCAGAATAATTAACTTATAAAGAAAAGGTATATTTGTCAGGTAACAAACATCAGTACCTATCGTCTAATAACCAATAATGACATCCAAAATGAATCCACATTCATCACTATAGTCTACTCATGTTGTCCTGGGACACTATAACAACTCTTTGTTTAATGTTTTATCATGATGCAGATCACTGCAGCCTAAGCAGACATGGAGGCACATCAGATGACCAGACAGACACCCCCACCCTCATTATGATGGTAAGTAAAATACAATCCCTTTATAATGGAATCCTGTCAGTTCCTTCCATCTGTGCATCAAAATAGTAATAATATACAGTTTGTGTATGATTTCAGATTAAAATACTGTAGGTAACCGTTTTTTTTATTTTTTTCAGGTGGATCTATTGAGGGAATTGTCATCATGAGAGCTGGACAGCAGTGAAACATTTGCAGCTGCCTGCTGCTGCTCTTTGTGGAAACATGTTGAAGGATATCAACACTATCACATTTGACTGAAAGTTGCTGCAGGTCTCTGGGCTGAACTTGCAGGAAAAATGTGAATGTTGTCTAGGACAGGAAAATGTTTAAATAAAATTATTTTTTAAATGAAGAACATTGTTTGGATTGCCTTTTGATTTGTATTTGTTATTCTGAAGTATACCTTATTAGTAGTACAATATTAGTAGCTGGAGATTATTATATAATATTATTTATAATAGTAATAATCAATAATATAGTAATAATTAACAGTAATATATCAATATTAATAAAACTGCATATTACAGTACAATACCATCAAATTACAAAATACCATAAAAATACAGTAAAATACTGTTTTGTACTTTTACAGTATTGTTTATATATATACTGTAAATTGCATTACAGTAAAGTTACAGTAACTTGCTGGCAACTGTGCTGCCTGTAATTTACTGTAAATATACAAGGAAATCATTTAGAGTGTGTCCACTCAACCTGACAGTGTTAGGTTGAGTGGGACAGTGCATTTCAGGTTGAGTGGGACAGTTTTAGGGCTAATGCTAGCAAACACAGTGCAGCCATTTCATGAACAAGAAGATAACATTTTAGCCACCCAGCTACCACCTAACAAGCCAGGAACACTTCAACTTTGTCCAGGCCAAAGCAGACAAAAAGAAACCAAAAACAACCAAAGTGCGTCAGCCTGCTGGTGTCCGCCCCCAAAATGCCGCCGTTTCTCCCCTGCTAACAGTTCAGGGAAGTGACCCCTGTAGGCCTACTGGTTGCAAAGGGGGTCTATGGGGATGCAAGCGACCCAGAGGCCAATGAGGAATGGGTGGCTTGCTGCCACTGCCAACGGTGATAGCATGAGTCCTGCGGAGAGCACAACGGACTAATGGATGATGATGACTTCATCTGTCTTGGATGTGTTCACTGAAGTTGTTAAAAGGTGGTAAAAGGTTGTAGGCTTAATGAAAATCCCATTCATTGAATGTAGAGTGAAGTTTACAATGTTACAATTTTTGCTTTAGTTCCAGAAATGCATTTTTTAAAAATCCTTCCAAGTATTAATTTATTGAAGGTCTCCGTTGTTGTATTGTGCGCTTCATAATGTGCCACACATTTTCAATGCATGTATTCTGGTTTTATTTACGTTTTACACAACGTCCCATTGGAATTGGGGTTGTATTTCTCATGTTCATTTTAACCATAAAATAGTGTCCCACTTTCCCTAACAAAGTGTCCCACTCAACATGATTGCTTCCAGTTTGCTGAAGATGGTGTTTAAAGATTAATAGTTTGTTAATAAATACATAAATTGGGAAAATTTCACCATAGTGGCCTTCATTACAATCTATTTAAACAAAACATACAATTTTAAAACATTCTAACTGATTTAGGTTGTTTAAAATGCAATTTATCAAAAAGTGTCCCACTTTACCTGACTTCACCCTATGTTACAATTGTTCCATAGGCAAGTCTTATGCGGTGAAAAATTGTGGACAAAGGCTAGCTTCCAAGCTAGAAGGGCTTGGTGATGGAATTTTGATAAATGAATTGTCAATTTATTTGGAAGAAAATTACATTTCAAAATACAGTCTATGATCTACCAGAGAATGTCTAATAAGGGGAGAACTTCCAGTCTCGGGAAAATTCTGGGTTGGTACAATGGGGCTTAATAGGGAGTGAGATAGGGAGTGAACAGGCTCTCCATAGACAGGCTCTGGATCTACTCTCTACACGGAACAGCGGTGGTGACGTCAGACAGACGAGCCTGAGCAACTTTGCGCGCTCCCGACGCCAACGACCACGAACCGAGGCTTCCTACACCAGAGCAAGAACCAGGAAGTGAAAGTATACACATGGAGGGTGTGTCGTTCCCTGCCAGTGAATGTTTTATTTTTAAAAACACAGTCCTCCTCCGATAAAATATGGGGGACTCGGCGAAGACCAAGCGGCGGGAGCAGCTGAAGCGCTGGGCCGGCTCATGCACCGACAAAGCTCTGGCCGTGCCCAGGCGGAGGTGGCGGGGCGATGCCGAGAACGGAGCAAGGGAGCCGGGGGCCGAGCTCAGCGACCCGCCGAAACACCAGCCAGTGTGTGAAGGCAGAGATGAAATCAGACCCCTCCTCAAACGACGGTGAGGAAACGTCTCCTGCCAAACCGCTTTTACAAAAACGGCCCGGCTAACAGCCACCTAGCTTAGCTTAACATCTGAAGATAATGCTAAAGGAGGAATTTTGTGCGTGGGCTTGGACAAGGGGTGGACAAAATAGCATACCCTAAATGTCTTACAGTAACGTTACATTATACCGCATATAACCCCCTGCTGCTAAATAACATTTGCCGTTTATTTAAGGTCATAATGTTCTGTTTTTGTTGAAACTGTCAGTGGTCAATGGTCATTGCTGAGGCCACAGTTTCTAGTGTTGTGTTTGTGTTAGCTAACGTTAGCTAGCTAACAAGAGAAGTGTCATACAGTCAGTGTTGTTGAGGGTCTGCTTGTCTAGCACCGTGTTGCTAATTCACTTCTCACCTTTTCATATATCATGATTTTTGGTGCTGCCATAAGATATAATTTTACAGTACTTGTGTACAATACAAGTAGTGACTATCTCTTGTTAAGCTGACACATAGCTACCTCACTGATAAATTGGTGTTCAATTTAACGGCAACAATATATATGGGTAATGGTAAGGAAGATCAATATTTATGATAATATCAACCGCATTAGCAAAGAGTGGTCACAAGAAGACCCTCACCAACGCTGGCTGAAAGACACTTAGAGGGACATTTGTGTTACAACACAAAAAAATATGGCTTCAGAAATGACTATGTTGTAATCTTGTGTTATTTAATATTTTTCTTATTGTTAACCAATCCCACGAGAAGACCAAAACAACCAATGAATTGAACCTACAGCAAGTATTGCCTGTGTATTCAAAGCTGGTCTTGCATGTTTCCTTCCATAGATTTCCATCGTCGTCCAAAAATTATTAAAACACATCAGTGACCCACACTGTTGCACTGGGTAACCTATTCCTTCAGTAATATGAACACGGCCACTGTGGTTTATTTTGAGTCGATTCCACATACACTGTCCTGCTGCCTTAAATTATCACTAACGCACCAAATACACAGTTGACAATAGTCCCTAAGAAATATATAACTTACTCCTGTTTGAGTATTGATATTAGTCCTTTTTAATAAATTATATTTTTATTTATAAAGATTTAAGTCTTCTGTAAGAACAAATGGCTTTGGGGCTGAGATCCACAGATAGGGTAAGGATGCCTAAAAATATAAAGTGATGATAAATCTTGTTTTTTTTTTACATTTGTGGACCATAGAATATTGCCAGGCTTATCCTGTAACTAACCCCCTTTTCCCATGGGGCTACTGCAGCTGTGTTGTAAGTAGGACAGCACAATTAATCGCAGTTTTATCAAAATCGCAAAATGGACTAGTGCAATATCCAAATCTCTGGAGGGGAGCAATATTTATTAAAGGCAAAATATGTGTCCAACCATTCTGAATGAAGTATTGTGGTGCTGAAGAGACTCCCCAGCCTACAAACCATATCATACAGACTACAGAAAACCTCTTTGGCTACGTTCAGACTGCAGGCAAAAGTGGCCCAAATCCAACCCTGCAAAAGGCAAAAATAGCCAATTTGTCTCTCCTTCTGTTCATTCTTCTCCTCCTCGGCACCTGCTCATTAATGTTATGGCTGCCATTACACAAACATTTTTAAATAAAATCGAAAATACTTCCTCCATAACTTTTAGTATCATTGTTATTGTTCTTTTGCGCATGCGGGTCAGTTCGAAACTGCAAACAGTTCACACTGGAAAAAAAGGTTATGTGAACAGCCCAAAAAAAAAATCTGATCAGAGCAAAAAAATCCGAATTAGGCATTAACACTTGCGGTGTGAACATAGCTTTTGTTTGGTACAGATCCTTCCAAAAATCACATTATAATCATTTTTTTATGTGAATTTCTTTCAATGAAAATGAGAATAATGATACAAAAATGATCATTCCCTCCAATATCGTGAATCATATCGCAATCGCAATATCAGTCAAAGTAATCAAAATTAGATATTTTCCTCATATTGTGCAACCCTAGTTGTAAGTTGTGTCCTTTTTGTCCATTCCTTTTTTGGAACACACTTGTGCTGCACGACATGTTTCTCTCTTCAAATTGGCAAACCAGCTAAAACAGCTAACCAATGAGGTCATCTAGCGGTCTGTATCCCCTGTCTTTAGGAAAAGTGTGAGGTTTGACAGGGCTGCAGAGTTCCTGGCTGCCTGTGCCAGCGGGGACACGGAGGAGGCCCAGGTGATGCTGAAGGAGGCCAAAGAAACCAAAAGGAAGAATGGGGAGGATGTGGCAGAAATTATCAACTGTTCCAATGCCGATGGAATCACTGCTCTCCACCAGGTGAGGCAGTTACTCCTTTTGTTTAATTGAAATTATCAGTTGATGCTGAGATTAGAGATGTACCGATACCAGTATCGGTATCGGCTCCGATACTGCCTAAAACGCTGGTATCGGTATTGGGAGGTACTGGAGTTAATGCACCGATCCGATACCACGTAATAAAGCCTTAAAAAAATCTATGTTAAAATAGATTATTTATGTTCTTTTTCTGTTATAACTGACTGTCAAAGTGGACAATAAAAGAAAGTTCTGTGGCGTATATGGTTTGTGTTTGTTCATGTTTCACAAAGATAGAAATAATATCACATCCATACAGGGATAGTAGTATACAGCTGTTAAAACATAATAAAATATATGACACACTGGTATCGGATCGGTACTCTGTATCGGGCGATACACAAGTTCAGGTATCGGAATCGGTATCTGGAAGCAAAAAATGGTATCGGGCCATCTCTAGCTGAGATGAATGAGAAACATTTACAGTTGCATTATTTGACTTTTTTTTGTTCTCTTTTCTACACAGTCCTGCATTGATGGTAGCATGGACATAGTGTCCTTTCTTTTGGATCATGGTGCCAACGTGAATCAGGTTGACAATGAGGGATGGACACCGCTGCATGTTGCTGCCTCCTGCGGCCACCCCGACATTGCAGAGTGTGTAGTATATGTCTCTATAGTTAGCAGAACACAGTTTTCAGCTATGTGTAATACAGTACTCTTTGCCACTTTAAATAAGTCCGAAAGCAGTGTGGGTGCCAGAGTATTTGTGCAACAATACTAACATTGTTGTCCTGTTTGGCAGCACAAGTCAGCTAAAGCATGAGGGGGATGACACACAAATGCATGCAGCTCAAACGATTTAACAATCGTTACACCTTTTTTTCCGACAAATTCTTGTTCTGTGAATAATGCCTTTTGGTCTCGCTTTGTAGATAATGTGATAGGATTAGGTGTCTCTATTAAGAACTGGTTGTCCTTGTGTAGACTTTGTAAACATTTCTGCACTTAAATGCATTCTCACTCTGTCCATGTTTGTTTTGTCAGTTTTCTTTTGCAGCAAGGTGCGTCTCTTTCTGCTGTGAACTGTGATGGTGACGTTCCTCTGGATATTGCTCTGGATGAGACCACTGAGGCCCTCCTTCAGGATTACACTCGGAGACAGGGTGAGTGCTCTCCTTTGACAACTACACATCCCATTTTAAAAGGATGTTTTTTTTTCCATTCCTATCTATGTGTTTGTATTTCTTTCTAGAGCATGTCCTGTTAAATTTACAGCATAGGTTTTTGTATATGTTTGCCCAGCTCAATAGAAACAAGGATAAGGTATGGAAAAGTCCATTTCAAAATCCAACGTAAAACTTTGTTTAGATTAGAATTATAAAAGAGAGTCAGATAGTGTTGGGGGCAGGACATTAAGTCAGACTCAGTGGTGAGTGAAAACCGAAGCAGAAAGACAGACACAGAGCTGTAGCAGAGCCAAAGTAGAACACTTTTTAATTCATTAACTTTATTGGTTATCAGGCAAACAAAAACGCCAGTACAGATAAAGTGCAAACTGCCAAAAAACAGACAGATAATCTGTCTATCACTAATTTGGAATATCTTTGATGATGGCGGGCCTTGATGTGTATTTCACAGACTGGGGGACAGAGGATTTAAAGCAGGGTTATGTGCTTGAAACAAACCTGCACGATATTGGAAAAAACTTACCTTGAGTACTTATATTGCGATATGAAAAAAGATGACTAATAAAAAATCATTCTCGACTACTGGGGTGATTTTGTAGGGGAGTGCATCTACATAGAAAGTAAAAATGAAAAAGGAACTTTGCTAATGTGAACCATTCTTTGATGAACTTTAATGCTTTACAAACACCAAAGCAAGTAAGCGCTGTGACTACTCTTCTGAAGTGATTTTGGAGAAGGACAATTGGTAGTTAAATACACTGGTTGACTGACATGACACCATTGTAGCCTATTCATATAATACTATCAATCCAGGCTAAAGTGAATGATATTAATAATGCATGCATGGTTGTGTGCAATATGTTACAGAACAGAGCCCTTTGTTTATTGTTATGATTTCATCTTGCTTGTATGCTGCACAACTTACATTACAGCAGAGGTGTACAACTGAATGTGTACTCAGAGTTCAATGTTCCTACACTAGTTCAATTAGTATTAGTATAGTAGTATTATGTCTTTGAATTGTTTTTACTTGAATACTTACATTTTAAAGAAAATAAATAAGAACTGTTTTCATCCAACATTGTGCCCATTATTATCATCAGTGATTAAGTAACTTAGACTTTTAAAAACACATTTTTAAAGGATATCGTCTAATTATCGTTATCGTCAAAATCGGAAAAAATATCGATATTTTTTGTCCATATCGCCCAACCCTAGTGGTCGACTAGCGGGGCCTGCTTGTTTGTTAGATACATTGATCAACATAGATTGTGATTGCTGGTTTGCTGTGCATGCAGACCTGCATGTCATGCACTAGCAACAAACTGTGTATCCACGAAAACTTCTGTCAGTGTGAATTACGTTATATCAGATACAGACTGCTGTTGTAGATTAGTGTTATGTTTCCAGCGTTGTGGCTCCGAACTGTAACGTTAGTTGGGACTTTTTCTTTAGGCTAACTGTATTAGCTTTAGCCTGGCTGGTAGCAGCTTTCTGTGGTGAAAAATGGCCGGGAGATGTCGTGACAACGTTGCATTAATCAGGGGATTTAGTTTGTCGTTGCAGCAAACATAAAACACTGACTACCGTAGCTTCAATACCCATGGAAAAGTGTATCACTGTGTCAGCGGCACTGTACTTTTCTACACACGGAGAGCCTCACTTCCCATAACAAACCCCATCGGACTAACGTTCCGTCACATACACACGTTGCCCACATGGCTACCTGTTTTTAAAGGGGAAGGGTCGGCAGGTTACAATCATGTAAAAGGAGAACGGTGAAACATTTACTTTTCTATCAAGCAGCAAAAAAGTTTAAGCATCAACATCGCAACGTCCTGCGATGTGACTCTCGCGCATGCGCACATGGCGATGTAGACGATGTAACAAAATATCGTGCTGCCCTAATGACATGTCGTCCGAGCACGTTGGAAAGAAAAAGTATTTTATACCGGTTCCAAATGGCCACAATCGAGGACGGGGTGAAAGGCGGCCCACGTAGAGAGGGAGCTGACACAATATCTGTTTAATGCACCATTCTCACCATATCACGACACCCTCTTCTGGAAGGCATTCAAAGTGTTGCATTTGTTTGTGCATGAAGCAGACATGAAAATCACTCACCTTTCAGGGAAATTCGCCGTTTTGAAACCAAAATAGGTGACCTACGTGAATCGTGTAGATTCAATGAGAAAATGTTTAAGGGGGAGAGGTACTCGGGCCTGGTGCCCAATTTCTGGTGTATGACTATTTTAGAAAAATAAATAAATTAAAAAGTCCACATGGGATTTGTTTTGCTGCGCTGGATTATTATTAGATAGATATTAACCATACTGTCTATGGATTTAACCAATCATCGAACTTCCACCAACCAATGAAACGAGTTCTAGCCAATCAGATGCAAAGTGTCAGAGTGCGGTGCCGGTGTCGTGTGGTCTCTGTGGTAACGCGGCTAAAAAAAAAAATGGAGGCAAAGTTTATCAAACTTGGAGCATGTAGATACAGGCAGCTTTAGTTGAGAAAGTAGTTAAAATAAATGGCGCTGGGCATGAATGGAGGACAAGAAGAAAAGGGTGGAGACGGGAAGCCGTTTAGCACTTGGTGTCTCAAATTGAGGGAGCCGGGTGCTTGCTTCTGCAGCGCATGTTTTGGACGGCAGCAGCGGTAGGACAGGGCTTGCTAGTCATTAGATGCTAGTCACAAAGCTTCGGTCCGTGCTCTCTGTCATACGAGTACGTTACCGGCAACGACCGCTACATAGCGGAACATTATTTGTAAAAGCTATCTGAAGCCCAAACTGCCTTGACAAAGCTGTCTGTTTGGAGTCAGCATGGCAGGTATTTAAACATAACGGCCTTGTCCCAGAGTTTAGACGTCTAGCTATATGAAAAGATAAACAATGCCACGTTTTTTATTAAATGTAAATAAAGCAGCTAATATCAACATGGACAAAATCATGAATGTACTAATTTGCTTTTTTGATGATGACCTGGCCAAAGTAGTAACGTTTAGTTTTCACAATGATTCATTGTAGGATTATGATATTATTGCAATATGTAAATCCACATTGACTCTTTATTTAACATATGATTGGAAGAAGTAAAAATGTATCCAAAACGTTTGTCTTTAAAAATTATGACTTGTATTATTGTGTAATGTCAGAAGGACTTTAACTGTTTTGCCAGTCAAATTAACTGTAAGGAGTGCATATTGAAATATTACACTGTTGGTTGGCAAAAAAATAATCTCAAAATGCATCAGATTGATGCTTTAAAATATGGAGGGGGGAGCATGCCCCCGGACCCCCCTAGAGGGGTAATATCCTTCTCACCTTTTTCACCCCTGACCCGTTTTCATGCCTGATGAAGTGACAGGAGGGGTTATGTAAAAAATGGAGAAGGGAGAACGCTTAAGAGATAAGTTCAAACCCTGCATACTACTAATAGGAAGCATAATTAGTAGATAGGCACTGATATGGGATTTTAGGGGTTATCGTTATTGAACGCAAACACTTGATGTGTCTCTTAGGGCGCTGACACACCAGGCCGATTATCGGCCGTTGGACAGTCTAGCGAGGTCGATGACTCAAATCTGTTTGGTGTGTCCCGTGCCATCGTCCGTCTGGGGGGCTGTCGGCGTTCATTTTGGCCGACCTGACATGTTCGGTCGGCGGCAGGGCAGTCGGGACTCACCCGGAAATGACGAGTGGGATGAGGTGACTACAGTCTCTCAAAATCTGACAAAAATCTTTTAAACTGACCTTTGTTGAGCTGAAATGAAGACAGATTCAGCAACTGCATGGCCTATTTCTCGCTTAAAATGTTTTCAGAAACATGTTTCAGTGAACTATTTTAGTACAATATGAGATCGTATTCTGAACGGCCGCCATGACAGTCTGGCTTTGAATTTCCGTTTGTCCAATCAGCTGCTGGTTTTCATTTCTTGGGCAACATTATAGATTAGCGCCGCCTGCTGTTATAGAGATGTACTACGTCTCGTCTCCTCTCGTCTTTTTGGTCTGTTCTTTGGACCTCAGGGGACGCGACTGATCATATCGACAGTGTTTACTGTCAACGGTCGGACGTCGGCTATATGTGTCTACACCTTTAGGGCCTTTTCACACCTGAAAGTCTGGACCACGGTTCATGTTTTTGTTCCATTGTATACATTTGATCCGGTTAGTTTTGGTTCCACACTGCAGTTATGCGACCACACTAAAGAACTATACATGACAAGACTACGTCCTGTCATCATCACATACGTGAGCTGCGTCTCCTGATACTTGTAATTGTTTGGTTTGTAGATGGGCTTCCCCGTCCTCTCGTATCTTCTCTGGTGTCTTGAGTTTTTTTCTGAATGCTGCTCCCTGTGCTACCGCTGCTCTTTTTGTTTTGTTACGTTTTTGGAAAGCAAGACACGGGAACTTTACTTGGGTTTTGAGGGGCTGCGGCATTTATTCAGAGACAAACGGAAATATACACTGTACATTTACTACCACTTAACAAGTAAATTGCTGATATATCCTCTGCTCTGAAAGCCAGCAGCTGTCTGCTCTAAGCGCATTCACCGTTGCTCTCTCATGTAGGCTACACACTAAGCACTGAGATATTCCTTAAATGAGCTACGCTTCTCTTATAACATGACGATATCCTGCCAGAAGTTCCTGTATTTAGTCCGAACCATCCAAAAAGTGCTTTCACATAGGAAACAAAACAAATACAGACTACCCCTTTTGGTCGGACCACATTTCGGCTGTTTGGTCCGGACTGGGGTCCATAGGAGCTTTCAAAACTGTAATTTTGGTTCGGATCAAACTGAAAAGTCTGAAAGTCTGGACCAAACGAGGTAGATGTGGAAGCCCCCTTAGTGTTGAGAAATCTTGTTGTTGCTGATGATGCTGTTGTTGCTGTTGTACAGTGACTATGTACTGTCTTATAATTGTGTTTTTATACAACAGTGTTCATTTTCTTAACACAGATGTCATTCTCTGTTACTTGCACACAGAAAAAACATTTCTCATTTTCTGTTTGTGTCCAGGTGTGGACTTGGAGGCAGCCAAGCGGCTGGAGGAGGAACAGATCATGGCAGACGCCCGGACCTGGCTGACTGAGGGCCTACCCGCTGATGTACGACACCCCAGGACCGGGGCCACCCCACTGCATGTGGCCGCTGCCAAAGGCTACGTAGAGGCCCTCAAGTAAGCATCTCCTGGCGTTTTTCTAAATGGATGTATGTGACATTGAACTTAGAAATGTTATTTTCTCAATGGGCAGACATCAGTTCAAGATTAATTTATATGCTGATGATATCCTATTAACACTATCTGATCCACTTACCTCTGTACCCAAGATTTTAGAGACAACCAAATAATTTAGCCTATTTTCTGGATACAAAATAAATTGGAACAAAAGTGAAGCCATGCCGCAGATTCTTATCACGCAATCTGTTCATTAGGCTCTGGTTCTGTCCAGTTGTTGTGGCCTTCTGGGATGTAGTTAGAGATACATTTCTCAAAGATGTTAAACTTGAACTCATGTCCAGCTAAATGCATCAATTGTAAATTTGCATAAAACATGTTCACATTAGCATGCAACAAAATGATTAATTCTTATAAACTGAAAAGTTTGAAAGGACAATTATTTTAACTTAAATAAATGGCTAGAGGACTACCTGCCCCTTTATAAGTATGGAAGAAGCTACATCATCCCTGTCATATGTGGGTAGGGATGCCTTATGCGTCACAATAGGGTCATTCCTGGACTCACAACATCATGCCCTACTCTTTGTAATAGAAATAGGTCTTTGCTGAATTCATAATATTCAGTCCTGGTCTCATCGTATTTGTTTCTGCAAAGTAATGTCTGTTTAAAACAAAAAAAGTAAAGAAAAAAGTTTTATTTATGTTTATTGGCAAGCTTGTAACATCATGTGCATCAATGTGTTTCTATGGTCACACTTGTCATAACCTTCTGTTTTTCATACTGTTTTTCTTGTATGTCTCTCTGTCATGGAAAATCAATATTTAAAAAAAAAAAAAAAATATGTAATTTTCTTCTTGAGGGAGTCTGTTTTGTCATACAATGTCTGATGCTGCTATGCTGTTGTCACCTTGCTGTTGTGTTGTACAGGATATTGTGTCAGTGTGGGCTGGACGTGTCAGCCATGGACTTTGATGGCTGGACGCCTCTCCATGCTGCAGCACACTGGGGTCAGGGGGAGGCTTGTCGCGTTCTGGCTGAACAACTGTGCAATATGGAGGCCCGCAGCAATGCGGTAGGCCCAAAAAAATTATAAAAACCTTTTCTTTTAGGTAATTTATAGGGCGAACTTTATACTGCAAATCTGTAAATTCCATGTTTCATTTTTGTCATGTTGTTTCTTACTTTGTAGGGTCAGACACCATTTGATGTAGCTGATGAAAGCGTTGAGGAGCTCCTTGAGGAGTTGTCACAGAAACAAGCAAATGTAAGAAAGAGTTTGTCTTTACCTGGTATTTTATGCATTTACTTTATGTACTGAAAGATCACTGACAGCTGCTTCTCTCCCCAGTCCATATTGGACTGGCAAAACCAACAAGGCTCCACCGCTGCAAACGCACAAACCAAACGGCGGAGGTTAGTACCATCTGTACAATAAGGAAATTCAGAATTAAATATGTTCCCAATTTTAAAAAAATAAATAAATAAAAAAAGAATAGTTCCTTCCTGTGAACACCAAGGTAGGGCTGCACGATATATTGTTTATTTGTTGTCATTGCAATATCAACTAGTGCAATATACAAATCGCAAAAGGCTGCCATAGACACTACGAGATTTTTTTGTTTGTTGAAAGAAAATATCAGTAGAAAACTGCAAATTAAAATGTAACTCATTCTTTTTTTAGTGGTGCCTTTTATGTTCAATTCAATGTTCAACAAAGTATGTTAGAAATGCTTTCCCTTTATTTGTTTCAAATTCAACAATCAATTTGTTGTATTCTAGCAGAATACTGAAAGCAACAGGCAGAACTGAGTACACTTTAATATCTTAATTTATCGCAAGTTATATCGTTATCATGATATTCAACAAAGTTATCGCCTATGGCATATTTTCCTCATATCGTGCAACCCTACACCAAGGACAGGTAAACTAAAAACAAATGAATATCTCCCAGTAACTCCTCCATATATTGCCTAATATGTGATACTACTTACTTGCAGTGAGACACACTAAAGTAAACACTGCCATGTAATCAACGCAGGAGACCTGAAAAATGTCTCCTTGGGCAGTGCCAACCAATGAGGTCCCTCAGATGCCAACATCTGTCTCCATGTCATGTCTTCCAGGAGCTCGGTGTGCAGGATGAGCAGTAAAGACAAGATGAACGTGCAGGACCAGTCTAAAGAGAGGGGTGTTTCAGGAGGCCTGGAGCTAAGTGAGGAGAAAGAGAGCAGCCCTGGTAAGCCAGCTGCTGTGTTGACAGTTTGACCAGTGGTACTACATACTCTATAAATGCGCTTGATTGTGCTGATTCCAAAAGAAGCTTGTTCTCTTTTCACAGAAAGCTCCACCGTGTCCAGTCCAGAGAGTATGACCACATCCACAGTCAGCCCTGCTGACAAGGTAAAAAGCGTGAATTCTCAATAGCTGTGACCAAGACGTCCATGCATACATCCATCCATTGACACACACCATTTTGGACAGTTGGAATGAACACAAACAAACACATATAACTTGACCTCATTGCCAGATTTCAGCCTCCTAGGGCGAAAACTGTGACAGACCGGACAGATCAAGCTATAGAGCTGCTGGTCCAATGTGGCATACAATAGCTTTCTTTCTCAAGTCCTTTGTATCAGGTACATTGTAGAAAGGCTGGAAGGAAAAGACAGCATGTGATCAATCAGTGATGTTGCAAACAGTTTTATGCTCGCCTGAGGTGTTCACAGGAAGTAAACCTAACCCTAACTTAGGGCTCCCAACGATCACCAAAATAGTATAATCGAGAAAAAATTATTATTTTGCCATGTTCTGTTTTGCAAGAACACTTATTTGTCTTCTGTTCTGAATGACACGCGCATGCGCACATCCACACGCGCATGCGCACATCCGCACGCGCCCCTCCCGAAGCCAGTCAGGGAGGCAAGTCGTGTGCATATCATCCGCTGGAATTTAAAACCTCAGCGCGAGTAAAGATGGCAGCAGCGTTTGGTGAGCAAAAAAAAAGCAAAACCAACTCAGTTGTCTGGGAACGTTAGGTAACCCTGCGGTCCCTCTGCCTTTGCCCCCGCTGTAGTATACTGTCTATAGACGTTGTATTCCCCCGATACACTGTATTCACTTACTGTTTAAAACTTTTTCCAGCTTAGTGGGTGTGCATAGGCATACTGCTCAAAACAACATGAAAAAACATAGTAATGTTCCCTCAGCATTTATTTGTTAAACTGTATGTAAATGAGGAGGGACGTTAAATCACGTTTCACATAACGTTACTCTAAGGTACCGTCTATGTGCTGGATTTTTCCTAAGGTTAGCTAGAAAATAAGACCACTGACAGCGACATTATTGTTGATATTTTGGCACAATGTTTTGTAATGACAGTAGTAGTGGTCATAGTGAGTGAACATGTGATATGAGATGCACATTGTGTTATGTCTGTGGAACTGTTGATTATCTGTGTAACGTTATGTGTGATATCTGTAAAGCTGAACCAACTCACAGATTTTATTCTGATCCAAAGACTCTTTCTGTGAGATAAAGGACACTAACAGATTATACCCTGGACACTATCCATTATATACAAATGTTAATGAGTAATCGTGTTAAATAATCATGATTTCAATATTGACCAAAATAATCGTGATTATTATTTTTTCCATAATCGAGCAGCCCTAACCCTAATTTGTAAAATTAAAAAACCCCACATTTGCATGGCAGTTTGATGGAAACATAGCTGTTGATTGGGATTTTGCAAGTATTTTTTTCATTTTCATTCAATACTTTAACTACATCAAAAAAGAATGACCAACAGCAATATTATGAACATGGAAAATCTGAAGAAAAGCCAGAGTGTGGTTGTGTACCTGCAATTTCAAAACCAACAGGAGTGATACAGTAGATATTTACCATTGGGGAAGTACATGTAATTCAATACTTCAACTTACTGTGACTGCCTACACACCCAGCATTAAGCATTTCAACAGAGGTTTTAAACCCACTCCTGATAAAGACGTGTGTGGAAACTCCAGATGGGAAGGCCTTTGGTCTGGATGGTCAACTAAAAAGACAAATTTATTAGTATGCTGACATTAATTACGTTTCCCCACCGGGGCCATGAATCCAAATCTTAAAGGGCTTTTTTTCAACCTGGACCCCATTTTCCTGTGTTTTGGTGTGTAAGTGACTGATAGGAGCAACAATCTTTGAAATTGGTCCAGTATTAAAGGGGTGATAGAATGATTATATAGGGTATTTCACACTGTTCCTTAAGGTCTCCTAATGGGGTATGTAACATTGGTTGGGCTGAAAATGGCCTGGTTGATATTTTATTGGCTCTTATGCATCCCTGTGTACCCTATTTGTAACAAGAGCTTTTTTTTCAAATATGGTATTCTCATGAATATTTAGATGAGCTGCGCGCTGATTGGTTGAGCGAATCCCCATACACACACATTAGAGACGCGCGCTGATTGGTTGAGCGTATCCCCATACACACACATTAGAGACGCGGGCTGATTGGTTGAGCGAATCCCCATACACACACGTTAGAGACGCGACAGAATCTCATATTCCAGACACTGCAATGTTTCATTACCAAATTCACTTCTGAGAGATATTTTATGCGAGAAATCAACTATATAAAGCTCAAATATTGGCGGTTTTACGAAAATTGATGGCTAATTGCAAATTTGCTAAGAGTGTCGGACTTTAGGAGCTCCACACAGTCCGACGAGAAAGCGGCAGCCTGCTGGGCTCCATACCCAGGGCAAAGTCACCCTTTGTGGATACTGCACTACTGGGGCTCCGCGGTAGTGCCCCTCTCAGCAGCTAGCTAGCTAGCTAGCTATATGTCCCATTCAATACAATGGGAAAAGATCGCAGCTAGCTAGCTACACTAACTATAGCATATTTACGGTTTGAATTTCGTCACGGCACTTATGTTACAGGTTCCCCAAGGTCTGATAAAGCTAACAGTTGTGTCCGTATTCAATTTAAGGCATTTTTGTGAACGTCAGGGGTCTTGTTAGGAGGAGCAGCTAGCTAGCTATGTGTCCCATTCAATACAATGGGAAAAGATCGCAGCTAGCTAGCTGCACTTTCGGCATAACTATAGTATATTTACAGTTTGAATTTCATCACTGCACTTATATTACAGGTTCCCCAAGGTCTTACAAAGCTTAGCTAACACCAATTTAGATTTAATGCATTTTTGTGAATTTCAGAGGTCTCGTTAGGAGGAGACTAGCTAGCTGTCATTGATGGACTCCAGCTCACTGTGGGCTCTATCTATGAGACTCACGGACAAGAGGCGTTTATTTCCCCGATCGTTTGTTTAAATAACTCAACACGCATATCCATTATAAGATTAACTGGAACCTGTGGTAAGAGATTGCGGGCGTAACAAGCTCACTGACCGCGCTCTCACTCACACACACCGGCCATTTAGCAGGAAGAGGGGAGGGAGAGCAGCGAGCTGCAGGCCCTGGAGCTCTGTCAGGGCACCGGCGTTTGGTAGTCCAGTCACCCAGAAAGGGTGAATTTGCGCGGGTATTGAGCACTCAATCGAGCTCACAGCAGGCCGGGGTCTGTGACGGAGGACAGGCAGAGCGGCGATGTAGCAACCCAGGCAGCATCGGCCGCTGAACTCCGACACTCAGTCGGACACAATTTGCAATTAGCCATCAATTTTCATAAAACAGCCCATATTTGAGCTTTACATTATTGATTTTTCACATAAAAAAAGTTTCAGAAGTGAATTTTGTAATGGAATAGCAGAGATCTGTGCGACCTAGATTCAGAAGACTAGTTGACCTCAGGTCACTTGTGTAGCCTATGTAAATATTGGGGCGTGACAAATGAGGAGGAGTTGAGAAGTTGACGTCAACTTTTAGCTTTGTTGAGATTCGCCCGTTTTCAGAGGCAGTTTCAAATTGTGAGATTTGCAGAGGAAAGATGTGCCTTTGGGATTTTGAGGTTCTATGTATGTCCTATTTACCTACCAAGTCATTTTTCAACTATGACAAGGTAAAATCGGTTTTGCATTCTATCACCCCTTTAAGTGTGAACAATTTAAAAAGAAAATACTTTTAGTGTGTATAGAGCCAATATATTTTCACATTTTTCTGTTGACTTTGAATGAAGTGTATTTTACGTTGCTAAAATTACAATTCGTTTACATGGAGTCTGGTTGCTTTAGCGAAGGCAATTTCACAGATGTTTTAAAAAAAGGATCTTACTCTTTAACAGAAAGGTGGACCTCCTTAGAAATCCTTTCCATAATGTTGTCAGACACTTCCCTGTCAGTGGCAAAACAAACATTTTTGTGAATTGCCCTGTTAACTTTCATTGTAGCTTGTTTTCACTGACTGCCGACTGCAGTGATCTCGCTTAATACTGGACCAATGTCACTGATGGTTGTTCCCATCAGTCACTTAGACACAGAAACATAGGAAAATAGGGTAAAAAAAACAAACAGTAGTTACCCTTTCATTAGGGACAGTTGATTACAGTTAAGCTTCTGGCTTTTTTCCCCCCCTTGTGTCGTATGTTGTTCAGACACCAGAGGAGAAAATTGAGGAGGAGAAGGAGCAGGACAAGGCAAACCGCACTGCCAGAGTCCAACCAACTCCTCAGACGAGGGATGGCGCGGCTGAGAGCCCCAACACCCCCAATGCTGACAGGCGCAAGTAAGAAACAGCACAGTGGTTTGAACAGGAACACAAAACATTTCTGTGTTCTATACCAGTTCATTTTTACTTTATGGTCTACCCAAACAGTTCTGTGATTGAAACAGTTTTTTTTTCTCCTATATTTTCATATGGACGCATGGCACATAATAGTTGAAATGTATATTATACTGTGTATGTAATATATACTTTGCGGATGTTGGTGTGTTAAGGTTTCAAGCTCCAGTCAGAGACGAAGAGTCTGAGTCTCAGAGAAAAGCTCGCTCTCGGATGATGCGGCAGTCTCGCCGCTCCACACAGGTACTGCTTCTTATTTGTTTTAATATTGTGCTGAGAAAAACGCAGCTAATTTATTAATATTTCTTCAATATTACAAAATATTGTTTCTAGAGCAGCAACAGCAATGCTTACAAAAGCAAAGTCACTTTGTAAACTCAATTATATCTCTTATAGACAGTACTGTTACTAGTACTAGTACTGGCTCCCTCAGATTTCCTTCTATACAGTTGTGAATAAATGATATAGCCTATTTATACTCTGGCTTGGCTGAATATTTGATGGTTATGATTTACTGAGAGATGTGCATCTGGAAATGGTCAATGTAAATCCTTTGCTCTCCATAAACCTTGACTGAGAGACTGAATAATCGTCTTGTTTTAAAATGTGTGCCTTTGAGGAAAGCGTGAGTTTTATTTCCTGCGTGCTCTATGACCTCCTGTTCATTTGCTGCACGGTTGTCTTTTCTGAGCTGCACTTTATAAACACAGTTGCTCGTTTTCAAACGTAATAAATATCGTTAGTTAAATTTCACTTTAGTCAGGCAGAGTCACAGAACCCTGGAAGGGGCTGCAAGCGAGAAAAAACACACACACACACACACACACACACAGACACACACAGACAGCACTGGTAGCCAGGGAAGCTCAGTTGGTAGAGTAGGCACACATGTAGAGGTGTATGCCTTGATGCAGAAGGTCCAGAGTTCGAGTCCGACCTGTGACAATTTCCTGCATGTCTTTCCCCTCTCTCTTCCCCTTTCATGTCTAGCTGTCCTATCCATTAAAGGTGTAAATGCCCAAAAAAAATCTTTAAGAAAAAGAAAGAAAGCGATGCACTGCAAGCAAGCACATCAACTTAACATTACTGTTATTTGCTGACATCAAACTTGGAGAGGAGGGGACACAAATTTGGCTCTGGATACTTAAACATTTGAGGAAACCTGCCTGAACACAGTTTGGAATGAGTGAATCATTGATTGAGTAATGATGTGGCTAACCTGATTATTGCAGGATTTAAGTGTAGCATCATGCTGCACACCCACAAGTTTTTATAGATTGTTAAATATATATATAGAGATTTTTATAGATATAGATATAGAGAGAGAGATTATTTTCAGAGACTGTTGAGTTCTGAGTCCAACAACTTTGTTTTTGGTGTGTGCTGGCAGGGTGTGACTCTGACAGACCTGAAAGAAGCAGAGAAGAGTGTGGTCAAAGCTGCGGATCCGCTGCCTCGCAACATCCAGCCTGTCAGCCCCATTGTTACTGTCACGCCTGCTGAAAGGGGTGAGTGAGGATGAAATGCAAGACTACTAAATATAAACATGATGTATTTTTTGGGTGGAGTGCTCTTCTGGGTACTTTTGAAAGGAAATGAGGTTTCTCACATGGGTTTCAAGGGCTACTGCCGATGTGGATCATTAGGTGGGGTTTCTGCGGCAGGGTGGCTACCTCATACTCAGATTGTCGAAAGTTGCGTACATCTTCCTCTTTATCATGTTTTTGTCACCCCTTTCCCACCCGTGTTTTTTTTTTTTAAATTTATTTATATGGGGAAGTGAGCATTTCCTTGTCTTCTCTGTTGACAACATGTTTACATGAATCAGCCTGTTAGCTCAGTACACACATGAGGTCAGTTTTGAACGCTAACCTGTTGGAACATTATCTCCCAGCAGTCAAACACAGCACTTTGTTTCATTGTAACTGTGCTTGCTGCTCTCAAGCCTCGACTCGCAGAGATTGGAGTAGAAATGGAGTAGAAAGATAAGGTCAAAGATAAGAGACTACTACGCTACATTTTGGAAACTAATCTACCTGATGACTACATAGTTGCTTAGACCAGCAGTTCCCAAAGTGGGGTCCAGGGACCCCCAGAGGTCCTTTTTAACAGGGGGTCCGGGACCCATAGAGGTTCCTCAGAGGGCCACCAAATTATTGTTTTGAAAGTTTTATTAAAACTTAAAATGTCTTAACATGAACCCAACATATTATTAGCAAATATAAATATAATATTAGCACCACACTATTTCATTCAGAATGGTTTGACCTCCCCCACCCGATTAATTTTGAAGCCCTAGATGTGGTTCTTTTTTGACTCAACCAAAATGTCCTTTCAGGAGTGTTTTCTGTCCACCTCCATGTGTTTTCAGATACAGAACCGGTGAGCCAGGAGGAGACGGAGGGAGAGAAGCGTCTGGGAGTGAAGGAAAGGAGGAGAGGGAGAAGGGAAAGGCGCTCCACTGGCATCGTTCAGCCAGGCGGAGAGGTAAGAGAGAAACAACCTTACATCATTGCAAACATGGCAGAGAGCTCACCGCAAACCAGGTCCAAGACTTTTGTCAAACAGACCAAAGCAGAGGTTTGCTGTACAGCTAGCATCTGGTTTTAGCAAACACATTTATTTATCTCTGCAGCAATGTGTGAGTATTAAAGTCAGGGAAAGGACACCCAAACCACTTCCCCTTTTGTCATAACAAAACTGAATATTTGATGGGCACACTTCTGGGTCTTTTACAAAATGGGAACATTACTGACAGGAAGTCTTAATGATGGGTGTTTTTTAGTGAAATGTTTCTAACTGACATGCATCAAAATTGTAATACTGTATGATATCTTAAATATGGTGGCCAACAGGGGCAAACGCACTGCAACTTAATGAAACGCACGCAAATAGACAAAACGCAAGCAAATTAAGAAACTCTTCATAAATTTGACAATGCATGCACAGCATTTAGCAAACGCGCTGCAAATACACACAACACAACCAAATACACAAACACACTGCAAATACAGAAATGACGCAAAAAGAAAAGCACACAACCCAAAAAACAGAAACTATGCAAAAGAAAAGCACACAAACCCCGAAAATGAATGCAACAGAAAAACGCTGCTTCCAGATTACACAAGGGAAGTTCTCCAGACCTCTAGAGGGAGCAGCTAAGTGGAACAGCTTGATTTTTGACCCCACGGGGAGAGAGTGCCTTTTTATTACCACGCGTTTACAGACACGTCTGCTGATTGGGTATCACCTGTGATCTGAGCCAACAAACTAGAGGCTCACCCACCAAACGAGAGAAAACATACCTCAAACATGGACTTAATATTTACAGTCTATGATCTCAAAGCAGTTGCACACCGTTCTGAGATTGAACGTGCCCTGGCTCGCTCTCTCTCTCTCTCTCTCTCTCGCTCTATCTATCTATCTGTCTATCTTTCTCTCTCTCTCTCTCTCTCTCTCTCTCTCTCTCTCTCTCTCTCTCTCTCTCTCTCTGTGTCTGGGGTCGAAAATCAAGCTGTTCAACTAACTATTTGTTTTCGGGGATTGTTTGCTTTTCTTTTTGCATAGTTTCTTTATTTGCAGCACGTTTGTGTATTTCCTTGTGTTGTGTGTATTTGCAGTGCGTTTGCTAAATGCTGCGCATGTGTTGTCAAATTAATGAAGACGTTTTCTTAATTTTACTTGTGTTTTGTCTATTTGCGTCAGCCACCGTACTTAAACCCTACCCTCATGTAACTTTATTTTGAACTCAAATTTTCCAAAGATAACAAATATGAATTTAGTCAAATATGTATGCAAAATGGTGCTCAAGTCATGTATACTCTTTCTGTTTGATGAAATGGAACAGCCACATTTGGGCATCAGTGTGAACATCGTATACCTTTTATTAAAATGCCAGAAGATGTTGATATAGATTATATATGATACTGTCAGACAGTGTAAAATAAGATGATTTGAACAACATTAAAGTTACTGGGAAACAAAGGGGGGAAACCAAGTGTTGGATGGATAAATGAATAAAACCATATATGTCCGCCTTTAAATATCACATAGGGGAGTATCAGAGTCATGTGAAGTGATCTGCCCTGTTGTGCGTTTTATTTCAGTGAGACATGCAGGTAAAGTGCTGTTCTAACAGGAGTGCTGTGCAGCTGACCATGTGGAGCTTCTTTCTTTTTTATTTTCAGAATGAAGACGAGGATGCTTATTTGGACGAAACAAACAGTAACCCTACTTCCAGGTGAGTGTTTTGTATTTGGTTTCAGCCCCTAAAAAGATCTTTAGGGACGAATAAAAAAAGCGCTCCAGAGAGCAGTAAAACTATAAACTATATATATATATATATATATATATATATATATATATATATATATATATATATATATATATATATATATATATATATATATATATATACATACACACACTATACTATGCTATGCTATACTATACTATACTAAGGGGAAAATTGCTGGCTGCCCACTGCCCTCTCTGGTGGATATTGCCACTGCACACTATCTCAGCAGGTTAAATCATTAAAGACTCCACCCACCCTGGCCATCATCTCTTTGAACTGTTGCCCTCTGGGATGCGTTATAGGTCGGCCAAAACACGCACCTCCAGATTTCTTTCCATAAGCAATTTGCACATTGAATAGGAAAAAACAATAAGCACTTTCATCTACTCTGCTACACACCTGCACTTTACGTAATAACGTGCAAAGTAAATTATTTTACTATTTATTCTAGTTTTAATCCTTTTTACTACCTTCACTTACAAAGACAGTAAAGTCAATTCTGATTCTGATTGCTGGGAGCTCCCCGCGGAGCAGATCAGCAGCGGTCTGCAGAAATCTGAAACGTCAAGTTTTGTGTCATCCGGGCGGATCTCGGACCTCTACTGCCCCGCTCCTCTGTGCACTGGCCCCACAAAGGCAAACACCGTTCATCTAAACACGCTGCCCACACAAAGATGACACAGAGCTGGATTCAAATCCGCAAAGTATCCCTTTAACTTTTTTCCTTTGTGACATTTTTTTTTGTAATTTCACACAATTGAAAGACAAGCCAAGATAACTGTTTTTGGGACTTCTTTTGGTTCTACATTTCTTTCCCTTTGAAGAAAACAAAAAAAAAGTACAAAGCTGGATTTTGATCATGTTATGACTTGTGTCATTTATTTTTTAAGTTGTGGAGTTGAAGGTCAAATATGAGGGCCGCAGGGGAAGACTGTTCAAAAATGTTTGACTGGGTGTACTCTGAATTTGTATGTACCGTGAGGTAGTAACACAAATGTATAATTTTCAGGTCACAAAGGTAAATTCTTAATTTTCTAAATGTATAGCCCTGTATTTGTGTGGAGGATTCTCTGTCTGATGGGGCTTTAAAAGTCTTGTGTGTCTCTGCAGTAAGAGTCAACTGGGAGACTCGTCGGTTGACTACAGAACGGTACGTGTCTGACTCTCTTCTCACAGAAAAGCTCACACATTCCTGAAAAACACAGGGCTGAAAGTGAATTGAGGTGTGTGTGTGTGTGTGTGTGTGTGTGTGTGTGTGTGTGTGTGTGTGTGTGTGTGTGTGTGTGTGTGTGTGTGTGTGTGTGTGTGTGTGTGTGTGTGTGTGTGTGTGTGTGTGTGTGTGTGTGTGTGTGTGTGTGTGTGTGTAGCTGTACTTTAAGGTATTGCAGGAGAACCTGGCTCTGAATGACAAGCTGCAGGAGAAGGAGCTGCTTCTCAGCCAAAACAAAGTGGAGCTGGAGAGACTGCGGCAGGTTGGACAGGTTTACTGATACATCTGACCTTTTAAAAAAGTGTGTTATATTATATTATGAACAGAGGGATGC
Organism: Perca flavescens; assembly: GCF_004354835.1. Taxonomy (NCBI): domain Eukaryota; kingdom Metazoa; phylum Chordata; class Actinopteri; order Perciformes; family Percidae; genus Perca; species Perca flavescens. The sequence goes on along the minus strand of NC_041332.1, from coordinate 35,472,838 downwards.
TATGTGTATGTTTGTCTGAGTCAGCCATAACAAGCAGAGTGTGTGAACTTGGACAGCAGCACAAATCACCATTTAATAGTTGTTTGTTTCACGTTTTTAAACCAGCATACCCCAAGGCATAAACCATCCACTCTGTATAAAGTCTCTTCTGTTTGGATAGATCAATCAGAAACTTTTTTATGAGGTTATATTCTTAAAAATCAAATGTATGAATACTGCTTCTCTCCATGGCAGAGTCAAGACAGCAGCACAGACAGACCGGCCCTGCTGGAACTGGAAAGATTTGTAAGTCTGCGTTTTTTCTTTTTTAACCGCATCCGTCCTTTTTAGTAACAAACCTCCCATACTGTTTAAATACATACTAATATATAGCACATTGTTTTTGTATAGCACCTTTCATTACATGTAAACCCAAGGTGCTTTACATTAAAAAACAGCAGACATTAAAACAAAGAAGGAATAGAAATAGGAATACAGTAAAGCATTAACATAACAAGGCAATCTACAAATACAAAAATACGTTAAATGACTGCATTGAAACAGCTCTACAAGTTCAGCAGAGCATGAAGCATGACGTGTCAAACAATAGAAGAATTTGCTCACTCAAGTCACACCATGTGAAATGTCAGTCAGTTTGTGATGTTGAAACTGTTCACAGGAGAAGTTGGCCCTTCAGAGGAAAGCAGTGGAACTGGAGGATGAGCTGAAGGTACAGATGTTCACTTCAAAACTGATTCATCAGATTCTTTATTCAGGACACAAAAAAATAGTCCATAGCACAATACAAAACATAGCAAAAGACAGACAAATACAAGACAAAACACATACAATAAGAAATGACTACAACTGTAATACACAAAAAGAGTGTTCAAAATATTTAGCATATAGACTAAAACGCCAATGGTTCCACAATCTCAAAGTGAACCTAACCGCACTTATTGCAGGTTTCACTAGTGTTGCAGTGATGCTGTTGAATGATTCAGTTAGTCTGTACATGAGATTCTGGAGTACAGCGGGACAGGTGGATACATCAACACTCCATTGTTGATTATGACCTAATCTACTGAATTAACTTGAGTTTAATCATTTGACGCTCCATTCCCAAATGATTATAGTGAGTAACAGTTGCACAAGCAATGCTGCTTTCAGATAGAAACCTCAGAGGAAATGTTTCGAGAAACTGAGTTCATTGTGTTTATTGTATTATTATAGCCAACAACATCAGGAGGTCCGTTAACAGGGCATTCATATTTTTTGCTCAGCAATGAATCGTCCTTAGTGCCCAGTCACTCACTTGCAGCACTGTCCTCCCATCTTTTAACGAGTTGGGAAATTAAGTGGAAAATAAATATTTTGCTCTAAAGCAAATTATAAGACAAACTGGTAGGGCTTTAGATTAGTCGACTAATCTAACAATTGGACAATTAATCTAACGTTTATTTTTCTGTTGCTCGATTAATAAAAACCATAATGTATCAAATAAATACCCCAAAAAATCTTAATATACTTTATTAAACAGTTTTGCACAGCAAAAAATCTTTTGCTTTACACAAAATTAAATAAATACAATTATTTTACTGTTATACAAAATGAAAGGCCAGCCTGTTTACTCTTTTACAGTACAAACATAACTCTCTCATAACTCTAAAAAATTAATAAGTTGTAGTGCAAAAAAATACTGTGCAGTGCAGATAGACATTCCTGAGAGTGTTTAACACAATGTAAAATTCCTGTTTTCAGTTTTACAGTCCCAACATAAATCTCTCCTGTACAAAGCTACTGCAATCTGCTTGCTACCGTTAGCTAGATCTAGCAGCTGTGCACTTTGGTGGTGCAAAGCTAACCAACGCATCTTAGCTCTCCGTGCAGTTTGTTCATGCTAAGTTAGTAGCCAACGTTCATGTTAGCTAACGTTAGCTACTATAGATAGCTGTGTTCTGCAGCCGTAAGCTAGCTACGATTCAAGCCAACATTAGATGATAACTAACGTTAGCTAAACACAGCTGTTTAGGCGCCAGTAGCTAGCTAACGTTAACGTTAGCTACTAACCTAGCACCAGCCTAGCACGAACAAACTGCACGGAGAGCTAAGATAGTTAGCTAGCACCACCGAAGTGCGCAGAGCTCAAGCAACACAACACACTACGCAAACATGAAATTAATTTAGCCAACGTTATTACGTTATTGTCTCCTTCACGAGTGACAATGGTGTGCCTCCGTTTCAGATGCTCCCACATTGCTGGTGTGGTATGCCAACTCCATTTGGCAAAGAGTGCAAATAACGACACCTTTTACATTTGGGACTAAATTTGAAGTATTCCCATACCTTCGATGATTTAGGGCGAGCTGTTTTTTAGGACTTTTTATTTTATTGGGGCGTTTTGCAGGGCTTTGTTGGGAATTCTTTGAGGAGGTTGCTGTTTTGTTCTCCATTCTGCAATGTTTTGGTCTCCTACGTTATGTACTGTCTATGGTGGCGAGCTGTGCCTTGACGTCGACGAAATTTTGACATTGACGCATCGCTACAGGCCTACAAACTGGGGGCTAAAGTTGGCTGCAGTTTACAGTTTTAAGATGGACTCAAACATCTGTTGTCTGGAGCAAAATCACATGTACTCAAACCTCATTGTGTACGTTTACGGTTGGATATTCCGAATAAGGCCTTTTTCTGAATATAGCATTTTCAGATTAAGACATGTGGGATAATCAGGTATTATTCAGGCTTTAGAGGCATTCTTTGGACATGTATACATCGCATTCAGAATATGTTTCTCAATCGGGGTTTTTACAGCAGTTTACGCCCAGTTTGCGGCCTCTTGCCTGTTTACGGTTTATGGTCCTCTCTATGCATGGCTATGGTTGCTGTACACAAACCAACCAGCCAACAGTTTGCAAGGCTGCAGACCTGATAAGAAGAAACACAGCTACTTTTAAACATTATCAAAGACTTGCATATCAACAGGTTTTTGGATTTGCACACACATCGCTACGCCAACCATTTCAAGAAGCTGGTTGAAGGAATGAAAGAGGGACGCTGTGTTCGCATGGTCCAACAAGTCCACCACCGCTGTTAAACTTAGAAAAAATCGTATTTTGCACGGCTGCATGTAAAGGGGAATATTAGTGGAATATATATTTAATGGTAAAAGAGCAGAAGCACAAGAGGACACTGATACTGTTCCATTTGAAGTAGTGTTAAAACCAATGTTTCATGATATTTTTTTTTTCTGTAGGTTCTGGTGGACCTCAGAGCAGACAACCAGCGGCTCAAGGATGAGAACGCCGCCCTCATTCGAGTCATCAGCAAACTCTCTAGATGAACCTTAAAAAAAAAAAAAAAAAAAAAAAAAAAAAAAAAAAAACCTACATGGAGATAAAAAAAGTATTACAGATTCTTCTTTTGCCCAACTCAGAAGACACAAACTGGGAAAGGGAGATTGCAGCATCAAAACACCTGCGCAGCACATTCAACAGTAACTGGAACAATGTATAGTTTTCAGGGTTCTTTGCCTGTGTTTGGGCCTTTTATGTTTTGGCAGATCTACTGTATAACAAGCTGAACTGCACCTCCTGTGGACGGACGGGACATCCCTGTTCACATCCACTTTTTATATATAGTCTTTATTGTTGTATTTTTTTTAATGGGACTATTTTAATGTGCTTTGCTCCTCTGATACATTTTTATATAAATCTGTATTAAGAGACTTAAAGCCATGCACAGTGCGAGCTCACGGTAATGTTTAAGATAGCTTTCTTGACCTCCTGAAGGGGCGGGTCTGGTTTAAAGGGTGGATACTAGAAAAAGACAAAAAAATAACAAAAAAAGACTTGCCGTTAATGTGCCAAAAGCCAGCCCCAGTTTTGCATGTCCTTTTGGGGGAAAAACTCCCAAGTGGTCAGTGTTGTTTCTCAGGATGAGTCTTGGGTCAATGCTTTCTGTTTTGGCTGACTGCTGTAAAGGTGGACCAAATTTGCATGCTCATTTCTCCCTGCTCCTCTGAATGTATATTTAATATGTATATTTATGTACAGGGGGCCATCTGTCCTGACAGTGATGTAAAGGTGTAGTCGTGGTCTCTTGTTGTATAAAGGGCTGAGAGTTTTGGGTGCTAATCATGGAAGTCAGGTGCAGCTCACTTTCAGAGAGATTTTTACAGAAAAATGTTTGTTACAAACTTCAGATCTTTCAAGAGCTTTAGGAGAACGCATGCTCTGTCCTTTAGTACTGTGAGTCAGTAGTAATTTAAATTAACCATTTCGACTGGACGCTTCTGAAAGCAACGACCCTCTAAGCTAAGTATTCACCCTGTAACAGACAACTGTTAGTATTGAACAGACCAGGCCAGATGGGTCAACGTTTGAATGTTTACTCCAATTTTAAAGAAAAAACTTGCATGTCAAATTGTATTTTGATGCTGTGCCTTTCGATATACATTTCTAAGTAATATTTCTATTTTGCTTTGGCAGACATACACTGTTAAGTATAAAATACAGTATGGGCATAAATTATTAAGGCTCGGTTGTGTCTGTTTTTTGTTTTTACAAATCAAAGTACAATATCTTTGACTTTAAAAAAAAAAGTTGATGCAACGGTATAACTCTGAAAAGAACTTTGAGTGTGGGGATGAGAAATATTAAAGGGTTGACACTAGAGCCCTGACAATATATTTGCCAATATTATCTGCTTGCAGATATATAGGCGAAAATGTAGTTTGATAAGTAACGAGAAATTGCATTACTGAAATGGTAATTTTTAGAAAGTGTTGCCATTACATGTTCGGTCCACCAGAGAGCTCTACATTTGTTTCAAGTAGGGAAGTGTCCCATTCTGCACATATCTCTGTCACAATTCTTAAAACTAAAACTAAATGAAAATATTAGCAAACACTTATTTTAACATTGAACTCTTGTATTGGTCAGCCTTTAGTTGACACCCAACTATGGCTGGGTAATTTATCAATATTGTGATACAAGATTAGATATAGATTTTTGGATATCGTAATATGGCATAAATTTAGTCTTTTCCTGGTTTTACAGGCTGCATTACAGTAAAGTGATGTAATTCTATGAACTTACCAGACTGTTCTAGCTTTTCCATTACTTGCCTTTACCCACTTAGTCATTATATTCATGTTACTGATGATTTTCTCCATATTGCCTAGCTCTACTATACTATGACTTTTTTCTGACTTTATCTTACTTTACATACTATACCAAATTTGGCCTGTGCTCCCTTTTATTTTGTCCCACCATGGCACGTACATTTTGTGCAGCTAAAAAGTACTTAATCCCAGTTTTATGGCTATGTAAACTTCCCTACATACGTAAGTGTTATCTACGAAGAATTACAAGAATTATGGTATTCTTCAACATCATTTATTTTTGTTGTGTTTTTATTATTTTATTCTCTTAAGGAGATCAGTCAAGGGCTCAGCAGCAACAGCAAAGTCAGGAACAAATCTCCAGTAGAAACTACAAATACCCAACACTGCAGCACATAAGGTCTTCCCTCAAGATCTTTAGGTTAAAGGGTGGTAGCCACATTCATTTTTAAATTCATTTTTTTTAGTTTTCATTTGAAACAAATTGTATATCCAAATACAATTCACATTTTCTATAGGCTCAAACTACCTCTTTTTTCAATAAACAATTCCAGGGCTGGGAAGATTGGCAGAACAGGCCAACAAGACCAGAGCCTTAGGCTAACCAGATGGTACGTGACTCATAAGCATACAACGTACCATTTTGAGTGAAAAAACGAACAGAAAATCCAAAAAAAGTCAAAGGTACAAGACTGTACATATCGTCATTTCAGAGCGAAGGAACTACTCATCCCATAAACCACTGCGCACCACTGAAGAAAGGAAGCTACATTAGTTTAGCTAATAGCTAATTTGGCTAACCGCTAGCTGAGACAGCATGTAATAACTTTAAAAGACCCTCAAAATAAAACCTGAAAATAACCGTTAAAATATATAACGGCTGTTACATCAGCTGTAGCCTGCTTTTCCCAGTGTTTAGTTTGAGTTAACGTTATTTTAGACTGAATCAAGGGCTACGTTCAGACTGCAGGCCAAAGTGGCCCAAATCCGATTTTTTTGGGGTCAAGTGACCAGGTCAGGCTTCTTCAGAAGTAGTGTGAACACTCAAATCTAGCCCAGATCTGATTTTTTTCAGATCAGATTCAGGCCACTTCCATATGTGGTCCTGAATCCGACCCAGATCTGATTTTTTTTCAATACGACCGCAGTGTGAACAGCCAAGGCGGATTTGATGTGACTTTTACCTCAAAAACCCTCGCTGCGTCCACTCTCCGCGCGGGGAAGGGCGGGGCCCCCTGCTTCCAGTGCGGCTGTTAACCGGGGCGGACTGTCCTCATTGTTACCCAACCGCGCGTTGCATCGCCAGAGCGGGGATCGGCTCACGTAAAAAGGTGATGTCGGCAAACCCCCCCCGACCCGCCTGTAAACACGGAACAAGGAGTTTAACGCGCTCGCAAGTCGGGGTCGCCCTGTGGTGCAATGAAAGTGAAAGCCGGCGTGCGCCGACTGAGGTGGGATCCCGGTCCCTCGGGGTCGGGCGCACCACCGGCCCGAGTCGCCGCACCGCCGGGGAGGTGGAGCGTGTGCGAGGGCGAAGCCAGAGTGGTGGAGGCCCGTAGCGGTCCTGACGTGCAAATTGGCCGTCCGGTCACACAGACCTCTTTAGTGAAGCTGCAGCCATAAACCCGCAAATTTGTCTCTCTTTCTCTTCAGTCTTCTCCTCCTCAGCACCTGCGCATGGCTGCCATTACACAAACATTTTAATACAAAATAAAAAAATAAAAGCTGAATAATAAATAAAAATGCTGACTTCCTCCATAACCTCCCTAACTTTAGTGCAACAGCGTGCTGCGTCTGATGTCATTGTTATTGTTCTTTTGAGCATGCAGGTCAGTTCAAAACCGCAAAATGTTCACACTGGAATCTGATATAGGCCACATTTTAAAAGGTCATGTGAACAGCCAAACAAAAAATCGGATCTGAGCAAAAAATCTGAATCAGGCATTAAGACTTGCGGTGTGAACATAGCCAAGCTGTCAGCTAGCGGTTAGCCAAATTAGCTGTTAGCTAAACTAACGTTAGCTTCCCGGCAGAGGCTATCGGCAGAAGCGTGGAACAGATCGTGATTCGTGCAGTGTTGTAAATCCTCGTGACGGATCGTGCAGGCAGCTCCCCCTCCTCACCAGCATGAGTTCCACCAATCAGAGGCATCACTGTGGGATTGTTCAGGATTGTGGGTAATGAAGTACTTATCCGAGATATCGCGACTAAAAGACGTTTATCTCAAAACGAGGTTGGTGCCCCATGATTTTTGGCGTCTATATAAGCATATAGAATCACTTAGTCACATTGGCATGCTGGTTTTAAGTCTACCATCGACTGTCCGGGGCGTCTGGGGGGTTTTATAAATTCATGAAAATGTCCGGTTTTCACTGTTTTTCATGGGACCATTAAGCGTGTACTTAAATTGACTGGCGCTTTGCACACAATACTATGGTACTTTGTTGTGTGACATAATTCCCAAGAGGCTGCCTTGTGGGTGGCTCTGCAATGCGCACATACACAGGGACCAGAGCAGACAGGGAGCAGAGACCAGAGCAGACAGGGACCAGAGCAGACAGGGACCAGAGCAGACAGGGACCAGAGCAGACAGGGACCAGAGACCAGAGCAGACAGGGACCAGAGCAGACAGGGACCAGAGACCAGAGCAGACAGGGACCAGAGCAGACAGGCACCAGAGACCAGAGCAGACAGGGACCAGAGACCAGAGCAGACAGGGACCAGAGATCAGAGCAGACAGGGACCAGAGCAGACAGGGACCAGAGACAGGGACCAGAGACCAGACAGGGACCAGAGACCAGAGCAGACAGGGACCAGGGACCAGGGACCAGAGCAGACAGGGACCAGAGCAGACAGGGACCAGAGACCAGAGCAGACAGGGACCAGAGCAGACAGGGACCAGGGACCAGAGCAGACAGTGACCAGAGACCAGAGTAGACAGGAACCAGAGACCAGAGCATACAGGGACAGAGACCAGAGCAGACAGGGACCAGAGAAGACAGGGACCAGAGCAGACAGGGACCAGAGACCAGAGCAGACAGGGACCAGAGCAGACAGGGACCAGAGACCAGAGCAGACAGGGACCAGGGACCAGAGCAGACAGGGACCAGAGACCAGAGCAGACAGGGACCAGAGCAGACAGGGACCAGGGACCAGAGCAGACAGTGACCAGAGACCAGAGTAGACAGGAACCAGAGACCAGAGCATACAGGGACCAGAGACCAGAGCAGACAGGGACCAGAGCAGACAGGGACCAAGGACCAGAGCAGACAGTGACCAGAGACCAGAGTAGACAGGAACCAGAGACCAGAGCATACAGGGACCAGAGACCAGAGCAGACAGGGACCAGAGAAGACAGGGACCAGAGCAGACAGGGACCAGAGACCAGAGCAGACAGGGACCAGAGCAGACAGGGACCTGAGACCAGAGCAGACAGGGACCAGGGACCAGAGCAGACAGGGACCAGAGAAGACAGGGACCAGAGAAGACAGGGACCAGAGAAGACAGGGACCAGAGCAGACAGGGACCAGAGAAGACAGGGACCAGAGCAGACAGGGACCAGAGACCAGAGCAGACAGGGACCAGAGAAGACAGGGACCAGAGCAGACAGGGACCAGAGAAGACAGGGACCAGAGCAGACAGGGACCAGAGCAGACAGGGACCAGAGCAGACAGGGACCAGAGACCAGAGCAGACAGGGACCAGAGCAGACAGGCACCAGGGACCAGAGCAGACAGCAGAGCAGCGTTGCACACTAAATGCTGAAGCGTTTCCTGCTAAAGATTTCACAGGGGGGACACTTTGTTTCTCTCACTATGACTCTAGAGTCGTACTCGCTCGCCGTCACTCTCACTTCTCCCTCGCTCTATCACCCACTCCCCACACACACACACACACACACACCAGCGCACAAGTATAAACATCAGGCCACTTAAGGCTCTTATATGCTAGACGCAGCCCAGCTGGCGCGCGCAAATGTGACGTCATGGGATCTCCGTGTCTATTTATACCCGCACTGGTGGTCGTGACACTAGTTGCAGTCTTCTCCTGAACAGAGGTGGTGCTAAGGCTACCGACGTTGCTCTTTTTACAGACTAGAAGAAGAAGAAAAAGGTAAACAATGGCAGAACTGGCAGCAGCATTGACGCCAATGCTTCGATTTGATTGGATGACCTACTTTGTCGGATCAAGCCTTTCATTCGCCATAAAAGAACTCATCTTAACCCAGGAAGTTTACAAGAGAGTCCTGGCATCGCATTGTCGGCGAACTCGTTCAGGCCTCCTGTTTCCGCTTTGTCGCGCGCCGCTTAAAAAAAAAGCTATAAATCGGGCGTGCCGGCAGGATATTACATCATTTTGACGTCACGATGGCGCGCGCCACCTTGGATGCGTCTAGTATATAAGAGCCTTAACGTAGGCTACGGCGAAAGCTCTGCGTGGAGCCTCTGCAGAACCATAAAACAAGATAGATGCTGCGTTCATGCCACCTGAGAATAACAGGGACCGCCAACGTGATTACGTTGTTTTTCCAACTGCCAGCGTTCACATAGTCGGGAATGCATGTTCTTCTTCTTCTGTTATATTGCCGTTTGGCATAACAACTTTTTGCATGACTGCCACCAACGGTTGGGCGTAGCCGAGAGCATCAGGTGGTGAAAACATGGAGGCCACAATGACAAAAGATTTTCTGCTGTTTTCTTATACGAGCATCCAAACAGCATATGGACAGGTGTTTGTTTGTGTTATCTGCAGGACAACCAACGGGAAAAGACACGGATAATGTGTTGTTTTATACATGGGCCTATTTATGAATAATCTGAAACATGTTATGTTATGTCTGTGGCAGAGGCATTTGTCCACAATAAACAGTTTATTGTCATTGATATATGTTCAGTGAACCAAAGTCGCCTCCATCAAACGTCAGCTGTCAACAACACGTCACAAACTGGGAAACTCGGTTAGCTAACGGTGAGTTATTCAAAACCATCCATCCATCCATCCATCTTCGTCCGCTTATCCGGAGTTTTTAATAAACTATGGGTACACAAAGAATGTTGTCAATGCTTTCGTTAAGGTGTAGAGCTCCTGGTGATACTTGGAGCAAAGTCTCATGTTGTGTCGAGCCTTCTTAGTGTTTTAAAAATAGCTATTTTGAGGCTAACATAAATGTGCCCCGCCCATTCAAAAGGCCATTTGACCAAAAAACAAAAATACGGTAAATCTTAAAAGTGGCGATTCCGTCCTAAATATGCTTTTAAACGAAAGTTTGTCTTGGGTACGTTCACAAAAAGACCCTAGGTTGCACTTTGGTGAGAGTTACGCTTTAAGTCCCTACAAGGACCAAAGTACGGAGTGTGGACTGGTAGCTGGAGAGATGCCAGTTCACCTTCTGGGCACTGCCAAGGTGCTCTTGAGCAAGGCACCAAACCCCCAACTGCTCAGGGAGCCTATCCAGCAGTCACAGCCCCCCTACTCTGACATCTCTCAATTTGTGCATGTATAGGACCTGAGCATGTGTAGTGTGTTCTAACAGAGTAAAAAAAACATATTCAAGTATGAATTATAAATTATTAAATAAAGATTTGCTAATTGTAGCTTTTAAGTAACTTAATTTAGAACGTTTTGTAATTGTTAAATGAATGTATCTGTTATGTAGTACAATTTCAGCAGTGGTAGGCTTACCCCTCACCCCCCTAGTTAGAGTACCATGTATTGTTTGTTAGGTACCTAATTGTTAAGTTTGTTGATGTTATATATTGGTATTGTCAGTTGTGTTTTTCTGTATCATTCATAGAAAACTATTACCATCAAGTCATCAAGTCAATCTGATTTTGCCCTTAATGTGTGCAAGTAACAATAAATGGCTTAGACTCCTGGCTGGCTCACGTTCTCTCCCTGTACTAGCAGCACACAGTTTGTCTAGTCTGTGAGTGTCTATTAAGTGTCTCGCGTCTTTTAAGTGTTTTTTATTTTTATTTTATATTTTCATTTATTAATTTCTTTTATTTCTTTTAATTAATTTATTTATTTATTTTTTGTCTTTTCTATTTTTTTCCAATTGGTATTATGTGCTTCCAGGTTTGTGATTTTGTGTGGGTATTGACGAACTTTATCCTCTTATTTTAAGTAACACCACTTTGTTATTAGTGCTTACCTCACCTCATTCGATGGTCTGTTGCACCTTACTCACTCAGATGTATATAAGGGTCTGTTCTCTCAGATGACGCTTGTGTTCTTTCGCTGCATATTCTGAATTACAGTTCATCAAAATTATCAGTATTAGTTCTGGCTTCCTATTCTCCTCTGAGACCTCAAACTCCAAATATTTTACTCATTTTCAAAAAACTCCTCTGGCTCAAAATCTGCCATGTTATACTGTTAGCGCTTGCCAATACAAACACGGAAATACCACAATGTATAGACCAGAGAGGCCAAATGCTACCCATTGGCAACAATTGTTTTTGCTGAAAAGCACAAATAACCATCCAAACCTTGGATGCTCCAAAAACTTAGCCGTCTGCTAACGTACACAAAAGTAATACACACAATAATTGAAATGCCCACAAGCTAATCAGCAAAACCCAAACACATAACAGCCAAAGTCTTTTGCTCTAAAGATGTTGAAAAAAGCCATCTATGTTGATAAAGTCATAAAAGGGTCATAGTATGGTATGTTGAAAAAGTCATGGTATAATGTTGATAAAAGTTATAAAAGGTTATAGCCTAAGTCAAAAAAAATGTCATAAAATAGTCTATAGTATAGTATGTTGATAAAGTCACAGTATAGTATGTTGAAAAAAGTAATACAGTAGTCATAGTATAGTTTAAAATAAAATAGTCGTAGTATTGTATGTTGAAGAAAGTCATATTAAGTCAGTAAAGTCAGTCATAGTATATAGTATGTCGAAAAAAGTCATAGTATAGTATGAAAAGTTATTAAAAGTAGTATGTTGTATGTTGAAAATAGTCATTGTATGGTATGTCGGAAAAAAATTAGTATAGTATGCTGAAAAAAAGTCATAGTATAGTATGTCGATAAAAGTAATAGTATGAAAAGTTATTAAAAGTAGTATGTTGTATGTTGAAAATAGTCATTGTATGGTATGTTGGAAAAAGTCATGTCATATAATATAAAACAAGTGGAGCAGTGTGATTGATGACCTTAGTTTATTTTGTTTATAATTGTTATTGATTGATTTTTGCCTTAAAACCTTGATATTATTTGCTAGGATTTTCCTATATTGTTTGCTGTGGTTTTCCTTATTGTTTGCTGTGGATTTAATTTATTATATTTTGCTGTGGACAATTTATCTTTTCCCTCTTTCAGGAACTGCAAAAACAAACACTAATTGACACACCTGTAGAACCCCGTTCACATCAGCGATCTAATTTACCAGCTGATCAGACCGCTCCCTATAAAAGGAGGCTAGATCTCTTCCCGAGAGAGACAACCTCTGTTGCGCGCTGTTGCGCGCTGTTGGACTGGTTTGCTGATTGGTTTGCTGATCTTTTCCCTCGGTGTTGCTGCTGACTGGATCTCCTGTGCTCTGGTGGAGTCGACTCCCAGCCTCTGCAGTGTCAAGGCTCACAAAACTCCGACTAAAGGGAAGTGGTCCTTGTCTCCCACACTGATGCCTGTGTATGTTTTTAGCATTTGATCTAAAGGAGTCGTTAGTTGTTGTTCATTTCCGTGAAGGTGCCAGATCCAGGGGCCGACGGCAGAGCAGCGGGAACGGCAGTATTGTTGATGGGGCCCACTTGAAGTGTAGGAAAGAAGCAGAGCGGCACCACGGAATTCCTGGTCCTGGATTCGGAATCGGCTATTCGAAGCCCCGCTGAAGCCAAACCATGGACTGTATATTATTAGTTATGTAAATATTGTTAGTTATATTAATATTAACAGTCTATGAGCAAGACATTCTGTGCCGGCGACAGTGGAAACACGGAGTAGACTCCAGGCTGGACTGGACTTGGGTATTGTTTCACCCTGGGACAGAACATTGGACAATCCATGGTTTTATTGTCTCCCCGAGTTTTGGGATGTCATTTTAATATTGTCATTTTAAAAAGCCATAGTATAGTATGTCGAAAAAAAATTTTGCATGTTGAAATTCTTTTCATAAAAAGCAATTTTATAGTATGTTAAAGAAGCCATAGTATAGTATGTCGAAAAAAGCCATGTTATAGTATGTCCAAAAAAGTAATAAAAGTACTGTATGTCGAAAAACTTTATGAAATGTTAAAAAAAGTCATAAAATAGTCATAGTATAGTATGTCGCGAAAAAAGCCATAGAATAGTATGTCCAAAAAAGCCATGTTATAGTATGTCCAAAAAAGTAATAAAAGTACTGTATGTTGAAAAACTTCATGAAATGTTAAAAAAAAGTCATAAAATAGTCATAGTATAGTATGTCGCGTAAAAAGCCATAGTATAGTATGTGGAAAAAAAGTTTATAAAATACCCATAGTATAGTATGTTAAAAAAAGTAATAAAAATCTATAGAAATAGGATGTTGAAAAAATCCATAGTAGAGTATATGGAAAAAAGCCATAGTTGGGTATGTCGAAAAAACCATAGTATATCAAAAAAGTAATAAAAATATGTCGGAAAAAGTTTATGAAATAGTATGTTCAAAAAAGTCATAAAATAGTGATAGTATAATATGTCGAAAAAAGCCATATGTCAACATTTTTTTATAAAAATGCCATATAGTATGTCGAAAGAAGCCATAAAAAGCCGTAGTATAGTATATGGAAAAATGCCATAGTATGTCAAAAAAATTGATCAAACGCTATAGAATAGGATGTGATGAAAAGTAATAAAAAGCGTTAGTATAGTATGTTGAAATTTTTTTAGTAAAAAAGCAATAGTATAGTATGTCAAACAAGCCATAGTATAGTATGTCGAAAATAATGATGAAAAGCCATAGGATAGTATGTCGAAAAAAGTGATTAAAAAGCCATAATATAGTATGTCTAAAAAATCCATACTATAGTATGTAGAAAAAAAATGCTAAAAAGCAATAGTATAGTATGTCAAACAAGCCATAGTATAGTATGTCGAAAAAAGTGATAAAAAGCCATAGTATAATATAGTGAAAAAAAAACAAATAGTATAGTTTGTCAAAAAAGTGATATAAAGCCATTGTATAGTATGTCGAAAACAATTAGAAAAAGCCATAGTATAGTATGGTTAAAAAAACAAATAGTATAGTTTGTCGAAAAAGTGATAAAAGCCATAGTACAGTATGTCAAAAAAAGACATAATATAGTATGTTGAAAAAAGCCATAGTATAGTATGTCGAAAAAAATGATAAAAAGCCATAGTATAGTACGTCAACATTTTTTTTATAAAAACGCCATAGTATAGATTGTTGAAAAAAGCCATAATATAGTATTTCAAAAAAAGACATAGTATAGCATGTCGAATTTGTTTTTATAAAAAAGCCATAGTATAGTATGTCGAAAACAATTAGAAAAAGCCATAGTATACTATGGTTAAAAAACAAATAGTATAGTTTGTCGAAAAAGTGATAAAAGCCATAGTACAGAATGTCGAAAAAAGACATAGTATAGTATGTCGAAAAAAGTGATAAAAAGCTATAATATTGTATGTTCAAAAAAGCCATAATATAGTATGTAGAAAAAAGCCATAGTATAGTATGTAGAAAAAAGCCATAGTATAGTATGTAGAAAAAAGCCATAGTATAGTATGTAGAAAAAAGCCATAGTATGTTGAAAAAGGTGATAAAAAGCCATAATATAGTATTTCAAAAAAAGCCATAATATAGTATGTCGACATTTTTAATAAAAAGTCATAGTACAGTATGTCAAAAAAAGCCATAGTGTAGTATGTCGAAAAAAGCCATATTAAAGTACAGTGGGGGAAATAAGTATTTGACCCCTTGCTGATTTTGCAGGTTTGCCCACTTACAAAGAATGCAAAAATCTACAATTTTAATCATATGTACATTCTAACAGTGAAAGACAGAATCCCAAAGAAAATTCCAGAAAATCACATCATATGAATTTATTAAAATTGATAACCATCTGATGAGGAAAAACAAGTATTTGACCCCCTGGACAAACACCATGTTAATATTTTGTAGAAAAGCCATTATTGGCCAGCACAGATGTCAAACGGTTTTTATAGTTGGTGACAAGGTTTGTGCACATTTCGGCAGGGATGTTGGCCCTCCCTCCCTGCAGACAGCCTCCAAATCATTCAGGTTCGAGGCTGTCGCCTGGCAACTCGAATTTTAAGCTCCCTCCAAAGATTTTCAATCGGATTCAGGTCTGGAGACTGGCTAGGCCACTCCAGAACCTTGATGTGCTTCTTCTTCAGCCACTCTTTTGTTGCTTTGGCGGTGTGCTTAGGGTCGTTGTCGTGCTGAAACACCCATCCTCGACCCATCTTCAGCTCTCTCACTGAGGGAAGGAGATGTCGGTCCAGAATTCCACGATACATGGCCCCGTCCATCCTCCCCTCAATACGATGGAGTTGTCCCGTCCCCTTGGCTGAAAAGCACCCCCAAAGCATGATGTTGCCACCACCGTGCTTGACGGTGGGGATGGTGTTCTTTGGTTTGTACTCGGTGTTCTTTGCCCTCCAAACACGACGAGTTGAGTTGAGGCCAAAAAGTTCTATTTTGGTCTCATCTGACCACATCACCTTCTTCCAGGCCTCTTCTGAGTCGTCCAGGTGGTGAATGGCGAACTTCATGCGGGCCTGTACATGTTTCTTCTTGAGCAGGGGGACCTTGCGTGCGCTGCAGGATTTCAATCCATGACGGCGTAGTGTGTTACCAACCGTTTCTTTTGTAACTGTGGTCCCAGCTGCCTTCAGTTGATTCATCAGTTCCCCCCTTGTGGTTTTGAGATGATTCCTCACCGTTCGCATGATCAGGGACACCCCACGAGGCAAGATCTTGTGTGGAGGCCCAGACCGAGGGAGGTTGGCGGTGGTGTGGTGCTTCTTCCATTTCCTGATAACTGCACCGACAGTCTATCTTTTCTCTCCAAGTTGCTTTCCGATTCTCTTGTAGCCCATCCCAGCCTTGTGCAGATCAACAATCTTGTCCCTGATGTCCGTAGAAAGCTCTTTGGTCTTGCCCATGGTAGTGATGTTGGATGCTGGTTGTTTGGGTGTTCACAGGTGTCTTTTATACAGGTAACGAGGTGAGGCAGGTATATTTGATGTAGATAATTGGTTCGGATTGGGACTGTGTCTTAAAGAAAGACTAACTGGCTTGTAGGAGCCAGAATACTTGCTGTTTGTCCAGGGGGTCAAATACTTGTTTTTCCTCATCAGATGGTTATCAATTTTAATAAATTCATATGATGTGATTTTCTGGAATTTTCTTTGGGATTCTGTCTTTCACTGTTAGAATGTACATATGATTAAAATTGTAGATTTTTGCATTCTTTGTAAGTGGGCAAACCTGCAAAATCCGCAAGGGGTCAAATACTTATTTCCCCCACTGATACTATACTATGGCTTTTTTCTACATACTATACTATGGCATTTTTCTACATACTATACTATGGCTTTTTTTGACATACTATAATATGGTTTTTTATCACTTTTTTCGACATACTATACTATGACTTTTTTATTAAATGTTGAAATACTATACTATGGCTTTTTTCTACATACTATATTATGGCTTTTTTCGACATACTATACTATGGCTTTTTATTATTTTTTTCAACATATTATACAATGGCTTTTTTCGACATACTATGACTTTTTTATTAAAAAATGTTGACATACTATACTATGGCTTTTTTCTACCTACTGGTTTTTTATCACTTTTTCAACATACTATACTATGGCTTTTTTTATCAATTTTTTTCGACATACTATACTTTGGCTTTTTATCACCTTTTCGACATACTACACTATGGCATTTTTCTACATACTATGGCTTTTTTCGACATACTATATTATGGTTTTTATCACTTTTTCGACCTACTATACTATGACTTTTTTATTAATACATGTCGACATACTATATCATGGCTTTTTATCATTTTTTTCGACATACTATACTATGGCTTTTTTGCCATAGTATAGTATGGCTTTTTTATAACTTTTTTCGACATACTGTAGGCTACTATGGATTTTTATCACTTTTTCAACAAACTATATTATTTGTTTTTTTCACCTTACTGTACTATGGCTTTTTTCTCTTTTTTTTTTTTTTTTTTACTATATTATGGTTTTATCACTTTTTTTTATCACTTTTACTATACTACTGTTTTTTTCACCATTCTATACTATGGTTTTTTTTCGACATACTATGAATTTTTTATAAAAAAATGTCGACATACTATGGCTTTTTATCATTTTTTTCGACATACTATACTATGTCTTTTTTCTACATACTATACTATGTCTTTTTTTTCTACATACTTTACTATGGCTTTTTATCACTTTTTTCAACATACTACACTATGGCATTTTTCGACATACTATACTATGGCTTTTTTCGACATACTATATTATGTGTTTTTTATCACTTTTTCGACATAATATACATTGGCTTTTTTAACCATTCTATACTATGGCTTTTTTCAACATACTATACTATGGCTTTTTTTATAATTTTTTTTTGACATACTATATTGTGGCTTTTTATTACCTTTTTCATGACTTTTTTTATTAAAAAATGTTGACATACTATACAATGGCTTTTTTTCTACATACTATATTATGGCTTTTTTCAACATACTATGACTTTTTATTATTTTTTTCGACATATTATACAATGGGTTTTTTCGACATACTATACTATGACTTTTTTATTAAAAAATGTCGACATACTATACTATGGCTTTTTTCGACATACTATATTATGGCTTTTTTCAACATACTGTATTATGGCTTTTTTGAACATACTATATTATAGCTTTTTATCACTTTTTTCGACATACTATACTATGGCTTTTTATTTTTTTTGACATACTATACAATGGCTTTTTCTACATACTATATTATGTCTTTTTTCAACATGCTGTACTATGGCTTTTTATCACTTTATCGACAAACTATACTATTTGTTTTTTTCACCATACTATACCATAGCAGGCTTTTTTGAACATACTATATTATAGCTTTTTTTTTTTTTTTTTACATTTCGACATACTATACTATGGCTTTTTTGACATACTATACTATGGCTTTTTTCGACATACTATGGTATGGCTTTTTTATTAAAAAATGTCGACATACTATACTATGGCTTTTTATCATTTTTTTCGACATACTATACTATGGCTTTTTTGAACATACTATATTATATCTTTATCACTTTTTTCGACATACTATACTATTTGTTTTTTTCACCATACTATACTATGGCTTTTTTCTTTTTTTTCCGACATACTATACTAGTGTTCTTTTCACCATTCTATACTATTTTTTTTTTTGACATACTATACTATGACTTTTTTTTATAAAAACAATGTCGACATACTATACTATGACTTTTTATCACATTTTTCGACATACTACTGTATACATTGGCTTTTTTAACCATTCTATACTATGGCTTTTTTCAACATACTATACTATGGCTTTTTTTATAATTTCCTTTTTGACATACTATATTGTGGCTTTTTATTACCTTTTCATGACTTTTTTATTAAATGTTGTTATACTATACAATGGCTTTTTTCTACATACTATATTATGGCTTTTTTCGACATACTATACTATGACTTTTTATTTTTTTCAACATATTATACAATGGCTTTTTTCACCATACTATATAATTTTTTTTTTCGACATACTATACATTGGCTTTTTTCACCATTCTGTACTATGGCTTTTTTCAACATACTATACTATGACTTTTTTATTAAACAATGTTGACATACTATACTATGGCTTTTTTCGACACACTATATTATGGCTTTTTTCGACATACTGTATTATGGCTTTTTATAATTTTTTCGACATACTATACAATGGCTTTTTTCTACATACTATACTATGGCTTTTTTCTACATACTTTACTATGGCTTTTTATCACTTTTTTCGATATACTATACTATGGCTTTTTATAATTTTTTCGACATACTATACAATGGCTTTTTTCTACATACTATACTATGGCTTTTTTCTACATACTTTACTATGGCTTTTTATCACTTTTTTCGATATACTACACTATGGCTTTTTTTATCAATTTTTTTCAACACACTATTCTATGGCTTTTTATCACCTTTTCGACATACTACACTATGGCATTTTTCTACATACTATACTATGGCTTTTTTCGACATACTATATTATGGTTTTTTATCACTTTTTCGACAAACTATATTTAGTTTTTCACCTTACTGTACTATGGCTTTTTTTCTCTTTTTTTTTCGACATACTGTACTAGTGTTTTTTTCACCATTCTATACTATGGCTTTTTTCGACATACTATACTATGAATTTTTTATAAAAAAATGTCGACATACTATACTATGGCTTTTTATCATTTTTTTCGACATACTATATTATGGCTTTTTCTTCATACTATATTATGGCTTTTTTCGACATACTATAGTATGGCTTTTTTATCATTTTTTTCGGCATACTATACAATGGCTTTTTTATTAAAAAATGTCGACATACTATACTATGGCTTTTTATAATTTTTTTTTGACACTATGCTATTTCTTTTTTATAAAAAAAAATGTCAACATACTATATTTTGGCTTTTTATCATTTTTTTCGACATGCCATACTATGGCTTTTTGCGACATACTATACTATGGCTTTTTTCTACATACAAAAAAAATTCATAAAATTGCCACAGTATAGTATGTCGAAAAAGCCATAGTATACTATGGCTTTTTTTGACATACTATACTGTGGCATTTTTATGATTTTTTTTTTTCGACATACTATACTATGGCTTTTTATAACGGTTTTCGACATACTATACTATGGCTTTTTTTGACATACTATATTATGGCTTTTTTCGACATACTATACTATGGCTTTTTATAATTTTTTTCTACATCATGTACAATGGCTTCTTTCGACATACTATACTATGACTTTTTCATTAAAAAATGTCGACATACTATACTATGGCTTTTTATAATTGTTGTCGACATATTATACTATGGCTTTTTTGACATACTATACTATGGCTTTTCATAATTGTTTTTGACATACTATACTATGGCTTTTTTATTAAAAAATTTCGACATACAATACTATGGCTTTTTTATTAAAAAATTTCGACATACTATACTAGGGCTTTTTATCACTTCTTTTGACATACTATACTATGGCTTTTTTCTACATACTATACTATGACTTTTTTATTAAAAAATGTCGACATACTATATTATGGCTTTTTTGAACATACTATATTATAGCTTTTTATCACTTTTTTGACAAACTATACTATTTGTTCTTTTCACCATACTATAGTATGGCTTTTTTCATTTTTTTCGACATACTATACTATGGCTTTTTCTAATTGTTTTCGACTTATCACTTTTTTTGACATACTATACTATGGCTTTTTTATTAAATAATTTCGACATACTATACTATGGCTTTTTATAATTGTTTTCGACATACCATACTATGGCTTTTTGCGACATACTATACTATGGCCATGTATCACTTTTTTTGACATACTATACTATGGCTTTTTTATTAAAAAATTTCGACACACTACTATTGCTTTTTATCACTTTTGCGACATACTATACTATGACATTTTTTTCAACATACTACATTTTAATGTTTTGACTTTTTTCGACATATACTATTATGGAAGTAAATCTGTTTCATCAGATATTGAAATTAAAAAGACTATTTTCAACACACTATACTATGACTTTATCGACATATATAAGACTTGTTCTTCGACATACTATACTATACTACTACTAGACTTTTTTATTCGGCCTACTGTACTGATTTTTCGACATCCAATATGACTCCAGAACACAGGCTTTCTGTTATGTTTAGATCAAGCTGAGACAACCCTGAATCATTTTCTCAGACTTCAACAGAAATCAAAACAGTTTTCACAGGCAGAATAGTACTCATTGAGTAAACTGATAACTTGATGAACTTTGCAATATCCCTTTTATTAGCACACATAACACACATTAAAACATGAGACTGTGTTGGAGGCCAAGTTGAGCAAAATCTTTATTGGCCGATAAGAGCAATCACAAATGATGAAAGAATATACAACCCCACCAGGATGCCAGCGTTTTCATAGAAACTGTACAATGTGAAGGAATGTATGGAGCAGGAATACATAGTTAACATTATCAGAAGAAACAAAAAGTTTTACATCCATATGTTCTGTTACAGTACGAGTTGATTTCAATTAAATGTTTCTGGTCAGTTGTGTTTCAAAATCAAATCCTCCTCTCTCATTAAATATCAAGCATGTGTTTATCTTTTGGTAGTGTCGCCTGACCCTTCCTTTCACTGCTTTCTTCTTTCTGACAGGGTCACTGTTGGTCAGTTTTCTCTCTTTACTACCAGCGTCTGTCTGTGGGACCAGACACCATCGAGGTCTCCCGCAGCAGCAGACGGTGCCTGGCTCAGCCTCCTCCTGTGCTTTCTCTGGTACTCTCTCCTCCACACCTGGGATTTCCTGACTGCACGCTACGAGTTATAAAGCAATCTGAACGAGCGAGGGGGGGTGGGCTTTGAAGGGGGAATGATGTACATTAAGGCAAAGGGGAACAACAAATAAAAAGGCTCAATTAGAAACATTTGTTTTTCTCTGCATGATCATAGTTGGTGCTAAGGCCTCGTGGCTAAAAGGAACATTGATGTCTAGAATCATTGATACTGATTTTTCACTGGGTTTGGTATCTTTTCTCCAGTTCTTAACATTCAGTCTGCTCCAATTACAAGTTTATTTTGCAGAGCCTGCTAACTGTATAAACAGTCTCTGCTACAACAGGGCTACATATTGGTTATCGGTTGGTAGTGAGAGTAAGCACTACAGACGGCAAGCACTGCTTGTGCTCAACAGGTATGCTAAATAGACAATAGGTTTAGACATTAGTCTACACATAAGGCAGCTTTTTTTTTGTTACCCTTATACTTGTTATTCCATTGTTCACTTTGGCCCAAGTCCCCATTTGAAAGGGAGTGGGTGAATACATGTAGGGAAGGAAGGGTTCAAAATTAGCACCATTAGTTAATTTTGGACCCTGGGGAAGGGAGAGAGGCTCAGTAGAGCATCTGAATGAATTGTTTTTACAAGGCAGGTATTGGTAATTATATCAAAAGACAGCAAGCAAAGGAAAGCTGTGGGGGGGGAGGGAGGGTGGGGCCTGCTATGATTAACAGTGATGTGAATACAGTCACATTACATAACCATTGATACAACCATTGATACAATTATATAAAAAAGGCAAACAAAAGTTGATTGTACAGTTGCTTTTCCACATGTACTTCATACTGAGAGAGGAAGACACCATTCTGGAGAGGTGGAAGGCGGGCTTAATCTCTTCAAGCAGCAAAAATCCGGGACAAAAGAAAAACAGGGCTAGGTGTGAGGAAGAAAGGTGCTATATGGCACAGATAAGTGGGGGGTTTGGAGTGAGGATGGCAGGTTGGTGAACAGAAGTCGTGTGCAATCAATGAATTGTTGGGCAGATAGGGAGGTGCTGTATGGACGGATGAATGAGGTGAATGTGGGGGGGGAGGGGGGGCTGCTACGGATGCTGACAGAGAGGTGGGAAGAATGACAGGGTGTTAAGACAGCAAGGCATTAACTAAGGCATGAAATGCACAACAAAGTCAAAACAAAGAAGGCAGAAATGGTGGACACAGGGTGGAGATGGGGGGGGTGCGGCTGAGGAACCAACAGGGCTGGAGGATTTTGGTCCCTTTGCCCCCGAACACAAAAGGCCTCTTTTAGTCTTTCCAGTCTTTCTTGATGTTGAGGTTCCACTCCCAGCACAGGTGGTCGTGCTTGTCATCGTCAGTAAACCTGGATTTGATGACGTAGGTGCCGCGGGCCATCATGCCTTTAGGAGCCTCCTCAATCGTGGTCAGGAAATCATATTCAGTGGGACGAGGCCCGTAGCTCCCCACCATGTAATCCGATTTATCAACTGTTAACAGATGAGAATGGAGATTATGGTCAGAAAGAGAGACTGTATTTGGTTGATTATACAGTATCCTTATATATACATATCTTAATTTTTTGACTTTTTGTATTTTGTCTTTTAAACCACTGGTTCCCAACCTTTTTTCCTTGGGGGTACTTATGTCTAAGAAAAGCTGAGCCCCGAAACCAAAGTTGAGGTAACTCTCGAGATAGAGCCTTACTTTCTTTTTTGATACAGAGCAGTTATCAGCACTTTTACGTTTCTCCACCATGTTTCATTCATAAACTAGTGATGCCGTGGATGATAGCAGCTAGCAGCTAACCTGATGATAAAAAGTCAAAGTAGTCATAGTGTGTCATAAAAAGCTATAGTATAGTATGTCGAAAAAAGTCATAAAGTTGTCATAGTCTAGTATGTTGATAAAAAGTCACAGTATAGTAGTATGTAGAGCTTAGATGGGGCCCAAAAAAAAAATCAAGCCCAACCCTACCCGAGCCCGTGCACGTTGTGTCCGAGCCCGGCCCGACAAATGAACTGGAATTATGAGCCCGAGCCCGATTTCAACCAGACACTTTTTTAATCCGTGGGCCGTTATAACTGACGTTCTCAACTACGATTCAGAGTTCTTTGAACTGCAGAAATCTGTTTAAAATGATCTTAATGAATAATGCAACAAGGACGAAGCATGTAAACTGTGCTGTTTGTTTATTCAGAATGGAAAAAGTAAAAAAAAAAAATGAAATTAAAAAAAACTCAACGCATGTCTCTGGGAGAACGTTGAAGGCTGACTATCATCTTTTCTGTCATGGCGAGCCTGTCTGTTCATCCTCCACGTCCCCGTTTTATTTGCTGTCATAGGCGAGCAGCGTGCCGCACTTAACGCACTCGACCAAGCCAACACATATGTTGTCACGGCCCACGACTTGTTTAAAATGGTTCCATACCTCAGACTTTCCTCTTGCTCAAAAGGTAATTCTCCTGTTTTTCTTTTTTTCTTTACATCCTCAAGCTCCATGTTGCACTAAAGCCCAGCAGGCCCGGTGTGATGCGTGCGAGAGGAGACTCCGCACATGACACTTACTTACTATACATACTTTGGCCTATAATATAGCCTATATAGATAATATTTCTGATTATGGCATAGCTTTTTCCCCACCCAATTAGGCTAATAAAGTAATGATTTAAAAAAAAAAAACACAAATGCTTGATGAAGGGCCCGGCCCGAGGATAGTGGCGGAAAATAACAGCCCCGCCAAATTCATGATTTATTTATGAGGTCAATGCACATTAAGCAACATTTCTGTAAATGTGCCTGTGTTACCCCCCAGTCACATTAGCTACAAGAGACAGAGACAAAGCGACAGGCTGCCATTCATTTTCAACGGGAGTGGCCGTTTGCCAGCTACAAGCGACGAGCTCGCTGTTGCCACGAGCAAGGCGGGGCCAAAATAGACAAGAAGTCTATTTTATGCAAATCCTGAGCGATGCGACAAAGCGACAGCCAATTGGAGTGAAGGGGCAGCGTGACGTAGGTCAGTGGCTCGAGTTGAAGAAAATAATTCAAGATGGCGGAAAACGCTTCAGGACATCGTATTTCTGTATATATCTGATATATTTGGGATTTTATCTCATATATTTTGTTACTTTTATCGAGAAATATATACTTTTAAATCCCAAAACATCGTTCTTGTGACTTAACAATATACCTCTGAAGTGACTTTTAAGACGTGCTTGAAGGGAGCACCGGAGAATTTCTGTTTACTGTTGCCAAGCAACCAGGATTAGGCTAGGCACGCCCAAGGGGGTAAGCTTCGCTTCAGAACGCGAACCTCCGATGGCGCCATTTTGTTGCTACGAAGCGATCACTTCTTGTTAGCATTACACTGACCGCCATTTTTTTTTTTTACGTCACTTGACTGCGAATAACTTCACATCTGAAGCGTTTAAAGACTCCATTTGTCCATTGTTTATTTCTAAAGAAACACGACAATGTATAAAAGGCTCCATTACCTTGTACCTCACGTTATGGCTCCGTAGCAGACGTTTTTGTAAAAATAAGCAAACGATTGTGTCATAACCAAGTGACTTACTGTCGCACTGTAGAGGAATTACCGTATAGTACAGGAGAAGCTTGCAGGCAGTTTCGACTTACATTAGCTGTTTAGGTTTAATTACTAATGTTAACTAGCATGTTAGTTAGCAATAATTTGCCTGTGCTTATGTTATCTCCTTACATATACCTACACTCTCCGTCTCTGTAAGATTGGAAATGATTGAGATTTCTCTTGGCACAGCTACCAGAAGACTTACAACTTTCAGACACGTTGCTCACGTCACATTTACGTTGTCTCTGTCAGTTGGAGGCTGCGCAGTAAAGCAAGAGATCACCGGAAAAGTGCTTCTAATAGCCTTCACTGGTCTCCGTCCAGAGCAACGGGGTCTATTGGTCCATTATATACTGTCTATGGGCACGCCCAGGAGTGCCCACAAGCGAGTGCA
The DNA here is from genome assembly GCF_004354835.1 of Perca flavescens. NCBI lineage: Eukaryota > Metazoa > Chordata > Actinopteri > Perciformes > Percidae > Perca > Perca flavescens. The sequence continues at coordinate 35,447,134 of NC_041332.1, read as the reverse complement.
TGTCGCTCTCTTTTGTAGCTAATGTGACTCTGGGGATAGCCAGCAGGCTAATTTTAACTGTAGTCCTAGTTACCTAGCATATAGTTTGATGTTTAAATTCCTTGCCTTAAGTTTTGAGGAATGCCTTTGCATCTCTCTCTCTCTCTCTCTCTCTCTCTCTCTCTCTCTCTCTCTCTCTCTGAGTGTTTAAAGGAAGAACTGGTGTGTTTGGGGACATTTTCAAACAGGTCGACATGAAATTGTTCACTCACTCTTAATTCCTTTCCTGAATGTCTGCTGCACATACTTCAGACCCGAAACAATCTCCCTGTTCACCTGATGAGACACAAACGTTGTTAAAGACAACAGATTAGGGTTGCACGATATTGACAAAATGTGATATTGCAATATCGATTGTGAATATTGCAATATTTTTAAACATATGTAAAATTACAAAAGTTACGGGAAAACACATCAAAATAGATTCATAAAAAATACAACACAAGGTTAACTTCAACTGACTGTCACATTGGACTGGTCCAACATGAATAAATAAATAAATAAATAAATAAATAAAGACGGACCATGTCTACAGAACAGGACATGTTCTACTGGTTGGACAGTATAAAATATATAAAAAAAGAGAACAGGACACAAATTTTCTATCTCTTCTCTGATTATTTCCGTCTTGTTGTCTATCTATTTCTTCACTTACACTGTCACTCTGTCCAAATATGCCCACCCGTGGTACGCTCCATAGGGTTTGTCACGTAGTGGACCCGTGCGCTGACGTGTACTAACATGTGCAAGTGGTAGCCAATTAAATAATGATCATTACAGCGTTTCAAGCTCTAAATCAAACACAACAAGGCCAACTGATGGGACACACCGCTCCACAAAATAAACTAAATATTGCATACTTATCGCGACACTGATATAATATTGCGCAATGTGATTTCGCAATATATTGAGTCGATATATCATGCACCCCTACAACAGATGTGTTCTGCTTGGCTAATATTATTAGAAATTAAAAAAAGGGTTAGAAATTATAGGACTGGAGGCAAGGTGTCCCTGAAACTTTATAAAATGTCAAAGAATTGGGAAAAATGCAGAGGTGTTTTCATTGAGATATATCGGAAGATAACATGACTGCTCCTCTTTTTACTGCTACTGTCCTGCTCCAGATACACATCATTTAATTTCAATACCATGAATATACTGAATCAATATTATGACATGGGACTGAATATGTCCTGGGATCTTTGCTATGTAATATGATACAGCTTAAATTTCATTTACAGGTCTTAAACTCCCTCCGTCTTTTTGCCATTTGCCTCAGAGCTCACACCAGACTCAGCTTCAGTTTACTGTTAGAGATATCGTCACATTAGTCTTGTGCTTCTAACATTAAACTTCTATTTTGCCAACAAGTGGAATATCTTCCACAATTATTTCTGGAAGTTGTGTGTTCACAACTATTGGAGATTTTCAATCAGTGTCAAATTGAATCAACTCAGATGTGTTGGGAAAATCACATTTTCATGTCAGTGAATACCGAGGACAGATACAGTCATAATCCATGGAGACAGACTATTGCTGTATCTAGTGCAGCTCTTACCTTAAAGCTGATCTTTATTTTGTATTCAACGCCCTCCTTCAGAACAAACGACTGCTTCTTAAAGGCCTCCAGGTCTCCTGTTACAAACCAAAAGGAAAAATGCACAGGCATCAATATTTTCTAAATACATTTATACATTTTCAAACAGCTACACGCTATAAAGAATCTGAGGTTGACCTGTTATTCAATGTTTTCAAGTGTATTAAGTGAGTTTTTTATGATTTTTTTTTGTTAAGGGTCAAGTCACCATCAAATGCTCTTGGTGGGCCAATACAATTCTAAGTTTCTTATACCTTTGGCTAATGAATTGTCAGCCATTAGCAACAAAAAACTCCACCATCACCAAGAGTACAAAGAGAGAATTTCATCACCATCACCAATCATTAATCAACAATATATGACAGAAATCAGTGATGGTCTGAGTGTTTGACACTGTCTGGGGAGTTGTTTTTTTAGCCTATACTTAAAACATTATTAAGAGTATGCCGAACTAGCTATTAGCAGTTCCAGTTTGCAGTGTATCACTGGATTACTTCAATACTGAAATAACTTCTTATGCAAGTTCTGCAGTTATAAAGGAGTGTCTTTTATTCTATGATTTCTAAGTGGATTTATGAATTAATTTGTGATGAACATAGATAATAATGGACATCTTACTACTGTGTTGTTTATACTCCTATGGAGAAATAAAAACACATCCGAGGCAAATATGAGCAAAACGAAAATCTGATTTGAGCCACTTTTGCAGTGTGAACGTTGCATTGCTCAGGACCAAAGGAAACGCAGTGTTGAGTGTAAAATTATTTGGATAAGTGGCTATCGGGAAAGCTAAAAGCAGCAATACCACAGGCAAAACAATTGGCCTGATCCCAACAGGCACGTTCTGAACAGGCACTGCACAAATGACAGACCTAAATAATGCTATTCCCAGAAAGTATCAAGTGCAGCTATGACTGAGTTATTAGTTTAATAAGTTAAAGTTGTTTCAAAGTATCTTAATTGCCTCCATGAAGTGTGTGTCAGCCTCTGGTGCTACTGCAACTTCTGACTGTGCTAATAAGAGGGCCAAATCAGTGGTCAAAACTATTAACGATTAACTTCTGTTTTATTTGAGAACTTTAGTTGAAGAGATCATTCTTATGTGAAGCTTGTGATGTTGATTTTTTTTTTTAATACTGTGTCTAAGGATTTATTCAACCCTATGGACATTGTGAAAGCTACAGTTAGTGGAGGAGTTGTAATGAATTGCATTATACTGAATGGTGCCAAAATTAGGGATGGGTATTGAGAAGCGGAACTAAATTGGTACTCTTCGCCCACAAGTCCAGATGAATATGGAGAACAAAAGAAAAAAATCACACCCCTGAATATTTGCTAAATCATTATTTATTCTACAAATGTGTTTTCATTGCCTCTTTGCTGCATAAACTCTTTACGGACAAAAGGATAAAAATACCTGGATCAAATGGAAGTTTTGTCCCTTTTGTGTCTTCCAGCTTTTCTAATTAAGATTAGTCGCTTAAAAATACTTGGATGGAAAAATGGCTTTTTTCCCCCCTTGCATACTAACTTTGAATATAAAATCAAGCGTCCTTCTATATTAATTAACAGTCCACTTTTTCGTTACGTTAGGTAGGCCTACACAACAGTTTTAGAACAAGCTATTTAAAATAAATGTACGTGCAGCAGAGCGCAAGGTTTATTTGAAGCAGGCTTATATTAGAGACATGCCTTCCTTTCTAATACATATATAAATATATATATTTGGGCATATTTAAGCCTGCTTTTTTTCTGATCTGCTCCTATTTTCCCTGTCAATTTTTATTTACTGCATTATGCTGTTAATACAAACTCCTGTTTCAAAATCTTAAAAATATTTAGCATCCCATTAGGGTATAAATATTTAGGAATATTTCAGGGTATTTTCTACTTTAACAAGAGTTCATTTTTGATTATAGAATAAGTTTTTTTGGATATAAATATGGTCCAATTTAAAGAGCTGAATATCAGCATCACTGGCTACCTGTGACTTTAGGCTAAGATCACAGACAAAGTCTATATTGTTTTGATCCTATTTGCAGGGTGGGCAGTAATAATTTTTAGCTGAGAAAGTAGGAGAATCATGTTTGATGCAGGAAAAGGTCGGCACAGGACAGAATGTTGTGGATGGATTCAAATCTAGGTCAGCTGGGGAACAAGCAGCTCCACAGACAGGGACTTACCTGCTAAATTGCCACTGGGACTATCATAAGTCCATTTTTACAGCCATCAGCCAAACAGAAACAAAAAAAATCCAATCTATGTACCTCATCTATGCCTCTCTACCTCTGTAGGCAATCAGTGAGTCCATATTCATTTACAGCATGCTCAGCACAGATTCAAACCTTCACAGACGGATCTGTAAATACAGTAATGTTGGATGAAAATCAAAATAGGTCAGAGTCAGTGCTGGAGTCAATAGTGGTGCAATATTTGACTGGGACAAACATAATTACTAGAAACGGAAAACATTAGTGTTAAGATGATGTGTGGACAATGTGCTGGAGTAACATACTGTAGATTATCCAAACTATTAAAGTTTGGATCAACAAGAGCTGCTTATGACCCCTTCAATTTATAATATCTTTATTTGTATAGCACTTTCAAAAACCAAGTTACAAAGTGCTGAAATTGACAACGAATTTTTGAATTTTTGAACCCACATTGCTGATAAGTTCCATCCTGTTTTCACTTATGCCAAACACTTAACAAGTAAGTAATCTCCATTTCTGCTTCATAAACCAGCCCAAACATGGACTCACCTTGCAGGTCCAGGACCAGTGGGTTTGGGGCGGTTTCACAGATCAGAGACATTCGGATCACTTGGACATTATTAACACCGGGATCTGAGATTGGATCAAAGAAACAGATGGTTCAATCAACCAGAGAAATTGTAAGGACGTCAAGTAAGAAACCAAACAGTGGTATTTGTTGTGACAACACTTGTCTGCACACAACTTAGACCAGGCTCCAAACAAGAGACTTGCACATGATGCTGTCCTGTAACCAGCAGCTGTCTGTGAGCAGGCTCAGGGGAAGTGAAATCAGGACTGCTCTGCTGTAGTTAGGACACCCTCAGCATTTATTAAGACTTAACTGTATTCTCAGAATGATCTTTACCAAGAGACAGCATACTGATTTATCTGGGGCTTAACATAGTGGAAAACACTAGGTAACAGATTGCCATGAATGTATGAATGTTGAATACAAACAACTCCCTCTGGTTGTCTGATTTAACTTACAGTTGTATGATGTGGAAATTTGGACAGACAACCAATATTGCACCGTAGCCCTCTGTCAATCTCCATCTAAATTGAAATAAAATCTCTGACATGACCCACATCAAATCTTATGTTATGATATCAAACTTTGCTTGCCTGTTTTTCTAAGACAACTGTAAAGCTATTTTGTCAAAACACAGATGCTGACAGAAACACTTGAACTACTTTAAATCTCAAACTTTAGCTACAACTCTGATTTAGGGCTGAACGATTATTAATATTTAGATCATAGTTGCATTTTGAAAGAGTGCAATTTTCTATTATTATTGTTAGTTCTGTTAATTAAGAATATCTTGGCTATTGTTTGGTTAACATGCTCTCTTCATGCAGTGTATGAACTATTTACATTTAGCAGAAGATGGTATTCTGGAAGAAGAAACACCACTTTTTATGATAACTAGCTAAACTAACAAAGTGCCAAGTCTTTAGCCATACACGTACGGGACTAGTGTTAGCAGGGGACCTCATGTGATTTAGAAATAAGGTTGGGTAAGGAAATCTGGTAAATTCCTTAAACGACCAGTATCTACCGTACCAAAAAACACGTTGATTTCGGTGCCTCATAAATGTCTGCGCTGCTCCGGAACGGACGTTACAGGTAACAAAAGCAATGTATGTGATGCTAGTTAACACTACACTTGGCAGTAGGTAACATTTTTGTCATTTAACAGCAATTGACTGGTGAAATAAGTTATTGTTATTTTATTGTTATCACATTTTATATAAATCATTTAAATTTGATCTATCGCCTTACCAATAAACAGGCCATTCTTTAATGTCACAAACCATTTTGTGAATTTTCTTTTTTTAAAGGGGTGATAGAATGATTATATAGGGTATAACTGATTTTACTCTGTCATAGTTGAATAAAGACAGTTCGGTGGGTAAATAGGACATAAATAGAAGCTCAAAGTCCCATTGACACCCCTTTACTATGAAAATCTCATATTTTGAAACTGCCGCTGAAAACGGGCGAATCTCAACAAAGCTGGAAGTTGACATCAACCTCCCAAAAACCTTTGTCAGCCCATGGGTGTATTAAGAGAACGGTCACGCCCCAACATTTACATAGGCTACACAACTGACCTGAGATCAGGTAGTCTTCTGAATCTAGCTAGGTCACGCAGATCTCTGCTATTCCATTACAAAATTCACTTCTGAAACTTTTTTATGCGAGAAATCAACTATGTAAAGCTCAAATATGGGCCGCTTTACGAAAATGGATGGCTAATTGCAAATTTTGTCCGACTGTGTGTCGGAGTTCAGCGCCGGTGCTGCCTGTGTTGCTGCCTCGCCGCCCAGCCTGCCTTCCTTCACAGACCCCGGCCTGCTGTGAGGTACTTGGAGCTCCGTCACGACTGGCAGCCCACAGCACTCCATACCCGTGCAAAGTCACCGTCTCTTGGGCTAATGGACAACTAAATGCCCCTGCCCTGACAGAGCTCCAGGGCCTGCACCTCCACTCTTCCTGCTAGCTAAATGCCCGGTGTGTGGGAGTCAGAGCGCGGTCAGCGAGCTTGTTACACCAGCAATCTCTTACCACAGGTTTCAGTTAATCTTTTAAATGTGTGTAATTATAATGTGTTGAGTTATTTAAACAAATGATTGGGGAAATAAACGCCGCTTGTCCACGAGTCTCATTGATAGAGCTCTATCAATGAGAGCTAGCTAGCCTCCTCTTAGAATTCCTCTGGAATTCAGAAATATTCATTAACTTGAAATCGGACACCGTTGTTAACTTTATAAGACATTTAGCTAGATGTTGTATATGTGGCGTGACGAAATTCAAACTGTAAATATACTCGAACTACGACCAAAAATGAAGCTAACTAGCCGCAATCTGTACACATAGGATTGAAGGGACAGTTGCAGCTAACGAAACCCTTACAGTTCACAAATATTCATTAATTTGAAATTGGACACCGTTGTTAGCTTTAAAAAACATTTAATTAGATGTTGCTGTAGCTAAGTGGCGTGACATGTGTGTAACATGTGGTACGAGATTGCTGGTGTAACAAGCTCGCTGACCGCGCTCTCGCTCTCACACAACGGGCCATTTAGCTAGCAGGAAGAGGGGAGTTACAGGCCCTGGAGCTCTGTCAGGGCTGCCAGCCGTAACGGAGCTCACAGCAGGCCGGGGTCCGTTAAGGAAGGCAGGCCGGGCGGCGAGGCAGCAGCACCGCCGCTGAAGTCCAACACACAGTCTTACCATATTTGCAATTAGCCATCAATTTTTGTAAAATGGCCCATATTGGAGCTTTATATGGTTGATTTCTCACATAAAAAAGTCTCAGAAGTGAATTTGGTAATGAAACATTGCAGTAGGGGTGGTACGGTTCACAAAACCCATGGTTCGGTTCGTATCACGGTTTTAGGTTCTTGTTATTTTTTCTTTTAATCTTTAACACTCCAGAATATACTAGATATATATAATAGACCCTAAGGAACAGTGTGAAATACTCTATATAATCATTCTATCACCCCTTTAAGGTCTCCTAATGGGGTATGTAACATTGGTTGAGCTGAAAATGGCCTGGTTGATATTTTATTGGCTCTTACGCATCCCTGTGTTTTGGCCATATTTGTAACAAGAGCTTTTCTTCCAAATATGGTATGCTCATGAATATTTAGATGAGCTGCGCGCTGATTGGTTGAGCACATTAAACACACATTGGAGACGAGACAATAGGTCTCATATTTCAGACACTGCAATGTTTCATTACCAAATTCCTTTCTGAGACTTTTTTATGTAAGAAATCAACTATATAAAGCTCAAATATGGGCAGTTTTATGAAAGATTGATGGCTAATTGCAAATTTGGTAAGACGTGTCGGACTTTAGGAGCTCCACACAGTCTGACGAGAAAGCGGCATCCTGCCGGGCTCCATACCCAGGGCAAAGTCACCCTTTGTGGATTACTGCATTACCGTGGCTCCGCGGCCGGCTGCCAGCATAACTGTAATATATTTACAGTTTGAATTTGAATTGGGTGTTATTGGACGTCAGTGTACAGGCTTATCTGCTAATGTTAGCTGCCGACCGTTACCTTGAAACCATCCAGCAAATAGACGGTACCGTAGGGTGATTTAACGTCACCGCTCATTTTACACACAGTTTAACAACAAAACTAAACGCTGAGCTAGCTAGACATTACTAGCTAGCTACGGTTTTCATGTTGGTTTCGAGCGGTATGCACCCCCACTAACCTGGAAAAAGGTTTTAAAACAGTAACGTTAATACAGCGTGTCGGAGGAATGCAGCGTTCTCCTGCAACGGGAGGCAGAGAGGCCGTCACAGCAGCGTTAGCTAATGTTAGCTTCTTGTCTCATCTGGGGTCTGATAAACAGTAAATTCATCAAAGTCATTGTGCCCAACACTATTTTCCAATAAACTATAGCTGTCAAATTTCATGGGACCCGCGTGAATGCGGATTTCATGTCGCGGCTTTCGTCGCTGTTTATCACTTATTGAGTGAAGTAGCTAGCTAGCTAGTACTCGCCCTGTTTATTTGGTTGCCATGATTTCGCGAGTGATGACGTCCTGTCCAGTTACTCTGCTCACCCTAGGGGGAGAGAGAGCGAATGACAGTTTGCTTGAGTTCAGTAGAGCAGACGTCTCTACGACTTTATTACTTTTCATAAACAGCCAAAGGAAGGGTGGTGCGTGGTGTACATAGCGGAAACCCTGTTGTGCGTCTGCCTTATTTCTGATACCGTGGCGCTGGAAATTTTACCATGGCAAACCGCCACTATGCTATCAACATTGAGGAAACACTGGTAGCCTATGTAAATGTTGGGGCGTGACAAAGAGCCAAATCTCAGTTGACGTCAACTCGGTGGCTCGTTGAGATTTGCCCATTTTCAGAGGCAGTTTCAAATTGTGAGATTTGCAGAGGAAAGAGGTGTCAATGGGATTTTGAGGTTCTATGTATGTCCTAGTTACCCACCAAACTGTCATTATTCAACTATGACCAGGTAAATTTGGTTTTGTATTCTATCATCCCTTTAAGTATCGGTTCAGGCACCAGCACCGTTTTAAAAGTATCGTTGTAGCACCGATATTGAAGAAAAATAAATAAATAATGATATTCTTGATTTTCTCTTGATTTCACGCACACTCACTCATTTAAGTCCACTTGAAGGGAATACTTTACAGGGACATAAATATTATTGATGCAGTAAAATATATATACAAAATCAAGGGCCATTGGCATACAACAGGTCTTCATAATATGACGCATTTCCCTCCGTTTTAATGTGTATAAGTAACAGCGTCTTCGACATATATGCGGCTGCCTATGAGCCTAGCCGTTTAGCCCTCTTTTTTGGCATCCAAGCTAATGAAGCACTTTTGTGAGAAGCCTGTGCGTGTGTCTTAAGCTGCCAATTATAAAAACAAATAGTTGGCACCTATAGCCTAACTCTGAGATGGTGTTTAGGAGTGGTTGGTATTTAATGACCTTAGTCAAAAAAGCTTCCTCCATGCTAAGATCAAAGGTGCATCCAACCTCTAAAACGAACACCTCACTGGACTCCTCATTAATCACCACACACAAACACACACACACACACACACACACAAACTAAGGCTGGGATACCCGACCCGAGCCCGACGGGTCCCGACGGTACCCGACGGGCCGGGCCGGGTTCGGACGGATATTTAGAAATGATGGATGGGTTCGGGCCGGGCTCGGACGGTCACATCAGCGCGGTAGCCAAAGGCATTGGACATTTAAAATTTTAAACGGCTTATTATGTAATGGGCCTGTTTCACTTGATGCAAATGTTCGTTTTTGTGATTAAAATACATTTTAAATATTAACCTAACAGAAACACGTGCATATCAGGCAGACTGCATGCCGCAGCGCATTGAGCGCTAAAAAGAAGTTGGCCTCAGGAGATTTTAAAACCACCAAAAATGAAGGAAAGTTTACTGTGTCGAAGTATTTCCACAGTTGTCTAAGCATATGGTAATTTTATTTCAATTATATGACTGGGCCTCTTGTGTGCGCCTGTGTTAACGTGCGCTTGTTGCCCCGTGTGCACGCTCATCTGTTGACATTTCTGACTGCCTTCCTTACAGTTGCTTAATAAAAGCTTTCCACACAAACACACGTAGCCTACATGTGTCATTAGTATGAGGAAAAATGAGATTTTAACGGTGTCGGGCCGGGCTCGGACAGAAATCTCTTGATGCCGGTCGGGCTCGGGCCGGGCTCGGTCACGGCTCTGTTGGACGCGGGCCGGGCTCGGGCAGAAAAATTTGGCCCGATCCCACCCCTAACACACACACTTACCAGCCTCAGAGGCCCCATTGCCAAGCAGGGTTTCCTTATATTTGCGTAGGCTCTCATCATCCTTATCCATCTCATGGATCTCTTTTACCGACTTTTGGGCTGGCGGCTTGTAGTTCACCGGCTCTGGCTCTTCATTTTCTGCAGCAATAGCTGCTAGCTGCTCCGGAGTCACATCATCCTCAGCCATGTCTGGAGACAAGGGAGACAAATAAAGCAGGTAGGGTTAAGAAAAACAAAAGAAAGAAAAACAAAGACTTTCAAACGCATAGCGTGCAGAGAACTCTTCTTGTATTCCTAATAAACACTTGCCTCTTGGGGAAGAGGTTGTAAATCACTGGACAAACAGATGACCACAACAATAATGTAAGTGAGGAATGCTGATGGAAAGTGTTAAGCCTATTGGATCTGTAGCTGCTCTGGTGTGCACCTGAGAGGTTATGCTGTTAAGGTGGCTGCAGCAGCATTTCTCCTCACACTCCTGATGCTGCTGACCTAACTCTGGCTGCTGTGTGATATTGTCGCAACACATTTGAGAGTCATGAATGACTCCATTCAATTTTGGAGCAGATCCAAATCATGGGGCAGATACACAAATTACTTTGCACTTTCGTTAACATTGCGACATAGGGCATTTACGCTGCATTCATGTGGTGTCGGAATAATCGGAAAAAATTATTCCGATCATATTTCATGGCTCACCTGATCTCCTTCCTTTGCTCTTTGTTGTCATGCAAATACTGGAAACAGCTACCAACATGTTGCTTAAACGCACTGAGCAATCAATCACAACACATCTTAATCACAACACATCTTCTCTGTAGCGTCCATGTTGTTTCCAGAGTACAACTAAAAGCACTTGAACACACCAGAGTCGGAAAAACGACTTCCCAACTCAGAAAAGGGACCATCTGAGGAGCATGTGAATGCACCATTGGCCTTGGCGGAGGTCTGAGCTCTCCGACTGCCATTCTAGTTCATTTTTCATTTCCCTATGGCAGGGTCATCGCTTGCTAAGGAGGTCGGTGTTGGAAAAAATCCCTCTGCTGAAATATACTGAGTAACAAAAGCAAGAAGAGCTTTGTTCATGCCAAGAGACTTGACTTTCACATTAAGGCCATCCCATCTGCAGAACTACACAGGCCTTGAATCCTTTGTTAAGCAATGCAGTGTAGACATTTTAATCACTATGATTTGTGTCCCTTCCTTAAAATTACATATTTCCCTACACCACCTTAGTGTTGGTTGTTTACTTTAAGTCACTTATCTTAAGTCTATAGGTCTTGTATTAGTCTATAGGTCCTGTATTAGTCTACATGTCTTGTATTAGTCTATATGTCTTGTATTAGTCTATAGGTCCTGTATTAATCTATAAATCCTGTATTAGTCTATAGGTCTTGTATTAGTCTATAGGTCCTGTATTAGTCTATAGGTCTTGTATTAGTCTATAGGTCCTGTATTAGTGTATAGGTCTTGTATTAGTCTATAGGTCTTGTATTAGTCTATATGTCTTGTATTAGTCTATAGGTCTTGCAAATTTAAATTAAGTTAACTTTTTGATTTTTGTTGTTATTATTCTTCACCTGCGAGCTAAATTGCACGTGGATGTTGATTCGATATAATAGCGATTGCTGAACGCCCTCGCTCACGTTTGTATTTGAGGTGCATTATTTCCATGCTGAAGTAGTCACACTGCATTAAGATAATTAATAGTGGGTTTATTGGTATTTGCTACAGAATGCTTAGCCTATATGTCAAGATCAAAGTTGGCCTATATAGTAACTCAACAAATACAGTTCAATCACAACTGAAAATATGCCTCATTGATATGCCTCAAATATTAGAATCCCAAAATTGAAAATTGAATACCTACCCATCGAACAAACATTCAAATATTCGGATCCAGCCCCACTGTTTGGAAAAGGGTGGGCACTTAAAAAAAAAAAAAAAAATACCTGGCAGCTGATTGGATGAACAATCTGTCTATCACGTTCACCATTTTTGTTTTGAACGGTTTTCTATGATCAAATATCCCTTCTTATATTATTAATAGGGTCGAGTTGAGGCAAGTTCTCTGGTACCTTTAAGATAATAGGAATGTGAATTGAAATATCATTCAACTTGTATGGATGTGACTGTGTAGACCCAGTAGGATGGATCATAAAACAAAAACACTGCAGCAAAAGAGTCCACTATTTTTATTGAACTTTCCTTTGATCTCAAAATGCACTCCACTGTTTTGCATAACTGAATTTGATATCGGCAAGAGACAAAATCGGGATTAAGGGTTTTTGTAATGACAGGAGAGGTGCTGGTGGGGGAGGGGGCTTCAGAGTGAATGCATTATGTAATTCCTGGCATTGTAACTATCTAACTATGGTGGGAAATCAAGAAGGTCCCTTTCTCTTCTATTTAGGTGGAAAGTCTTCATATACATGACTGCAGTGGCAGAAGGTTGGTCTTAATAAGAGATGCTTGTGATTTATTTGTTTTTGAGATACCACTTGAAAAGGAAGTATGATTTCTTGATCATCCTATTGAGCTTGATCATGTGTGCTTTGTTTCTACAGTTCAAATGGCTTCAAGGACAAGAATTAAGGAGTTGGCCAAAACTAATATAAGAGGCCTCATCAAGCGCCGTCATGCAAAATATCAACATTAAGAAATGTCAGGATTGGACTGGAATCCAATGTGACAGGCCCACCCCACCCAACTGCTCCCTAAACAAGACAAAGCTAGTAGTACCTTCAAATCCACATATACTGAGGAAATGCACAGGAGGCTGGAGTCTGCTTGACTCACTGCCTCACTAAAGTTTACCTCTTCTGTTTGGCATGGAGTAAATTTATTTAAGTATTAACAATAGCAAACTGCAGGGCAGCGGCACAACATATACAATCCCTTTCAGTCCCTGCTGGCCTGGCACAAAGAATAAAGTTCAAGTAATAAAGAATTATATGGAAAAGATGTAAACAAAAGAAATGGGTTTTCCCCATTGTGATAAACGTCTTATTTAGGTTTTTACTGGCACACCCATGTTACAAATCACTTTAAATGAATTAAACAATATTTCCCGGAAAGAAGTGATAACACAAGTATGGCCTTTTGCCAACGCTACTGAATTAGAAACGTCCACAAGTATGTTAAGTCAAGATTGCTGTCAAGAGGCTAGCCGCAGCTACCATAGCGATAACACGGTACCTTACATGTCATGACTGTGGTAAGTTAGCTAGCTAACGTTAGCTAACGCTACAACTGTAGACTGGCATCTTCTCAGAAAACCGTTACCTCTTTTGACAGCACACCCGGGTAGAGGCAGCACACTGCTAGTCTAGCTTCATAAAAGTTACCTAGCCAGATTGTGATAGCTAATTGAGTTATACTTAACAATAGGGCCTCAACCTTTCTTCGCGTCGACCCTCTAATAAAGGGTGGGACTGAAGAAAGAGAGACTAGTGGCTGGCTAGCTGGTTCGCTGGGAACAATTCAGCCAAGCTAACCAGAGCCTGCGGCTAACATTAGCCTGACAAGTTACCATCAGTTGATGGAAAGCAGGAGGAAATCAAAACGGTTTCAGCGATGTACACCAGTTCAGATTTTTTTTTTTTTTTTAAATGTGTTATTGGCTGCCCTTGAAACTGAGGGACTTACCTTTATATTTAATGCAGTAGTGGTTTCAGGTGCCTTTACAGTAGCGTTTAGTGCGTTCGTCGCGCCAGTGCAAGTATGGCGAACAAGGGAACGGCGCCGCCCCGTGCGCCGCGCGCAACAAGGTTCCGGCAAACAGGCCCGCGCACGCTGCACGTAAGTGCAGTGCAGTGCGGTGCCGCGCTCCACCAAACGTTTATTTATTTCATGCAGTTTACAAACACAATTTGATGATTTTACCTTTACTCTGAATACTGTAATAGTTCTGGCTTCTCTTTTTATTGACCTAAATGGGGTACACGTTTGTGAGTTAATAACGATACCTAATATAATGTCCAGGCATCCGTTTAACAAGGGAGAATTTTAAACGTAATAATCCTCCAGCTACAAATAAAAATAAACCTGCTACAGTCCTTTTACAAATAAAAGTGAATCTGCCACAGACAGATCTTACTAGAAATTTCAGATACCTACAATCTAATAGTTATTAGTTACAATTTTAAGTTTAGACATCCAGAATACATTTGTGGATATGTGAAATTGCATTTTAGTTGTCAATTATAACCAATTGTGGATATCTGTAATGACATTTTTACCAGTATAAATGTTTTGTTATTCAAAATTACATTATAAATCTGGAATGTTTTCCATATCAGCCATCTGAAATAAAACTTTGTAAAAATTGGATTGTAGTCTGAAATTGGGAGTTTTCCCCTGTAAGAATTATATCCCAGATATCTACAACGTTCATTCTGGATAGGAAGAACAGCATTGTGGGGTATCTGAAATGTTCTTTTTTACTAGGACAATCTAAATTATGGTTATCTGCAGTACATATCCTGTTAGGTATTACATGTGTAAATGGCTTGAGCCAGCTTATGCAAGCAAATGTTAGGTTGATGACCCTGTGTGACTGATATTACCCTTTTACACTCCGAATAGCTCAAGCTGACCTGACTGATATATTAATATACAATAAAAGTTGTTCTATATACTACAAGTGTTGCTGAAGTTTGACCGCTTAGATTTTAAGAAATAATTCTTACTGAAACAACAAATTGACAAATTGTTTTTCATTTGGTCACATTGTTTTCATTCATTTAAAAAAAATAAAAAATAAAGCCAGATATTGTCACAGTAAAGAGCAACTGCACATTTTCTAGGGAAGAGAACTCTCTAAATAAGCAAACAACAAAGACTATTCAGTATAATTATTTATGTACAAAACCCTTGAAATATGTCCATATGCCAAGTATACAGTACCAAATGATAGAACTGATGTACATTAACATTTTCACATTAAATTAAACAGTTTGTCAAACCATTGAATCACGTTGATATGATTTAAGGGAGAAAAAAATAAAAGCTTTGATGCAGATTTATAGCAATTGTCCATTCATTTAGAAAAGAGCACAGGAGCTGGTTGGCCAAGGAAATAAATGTTCAAAACAAAGTTGCATCAGAAAACATGGCTACAAAAATATTGAGAAATATTAAAAACAGAATATCTCAATAAAATGGTTTAAAAACACAACAAAAAGTGTAATAAGGTCCAATCCATCATATCCGATCGACCAAAAAAAAAAAAAAAAAAAAAAAAAAACAGGAGCAGCATCCTTTCTTCTAACTGGTGTCCATCTGAGAGTTACAGGAGAAACATGATTGAATTAGCAATGAGTGTCAAACGTATGGTCAAAATATAGGAAAAAGATAGTTTCATGCAACCCAAGTACATACTTTGGCATTGTAAGCATCCAACTGGGCATCCAGCTCCTCTGCAGAAAGTTGGGGTCTGTTTCCACCTCCTCTTCCCCGACCCCTGAAACCTCCCCTGCTGCCACCTTGCCTCCTTTCGCCCCGGTCTCCCCCTTTACTCCATTCATTCCTTTCAACCTTGGGCTGTCCAAGCCTGCTGCGGTCAAACCCTCTGGTTGAACTGCAAAAAGAGCAGACATTTTAGATTATAATAAGCTCCAAATACTGATACATGAATGATGGGACTGTTAGTAAAGCA